>NC_090735.1:148207751-148217751 GCF_036898095.1 Palaemon carinicauda | reverse complement strand
TAATTAGCGAATGATTGTTTGAAGTTGGAAAGATTGTTGGTATAATTGAGGTTGTTTGTTTACTTTTTAGCTAGGATAGGGTGATGATGAATGTCTTGGGCGAAAAGCATTGGATATCGAACGATAGAAGAAGTCGGCTGTGTATTTTTTTTGCTCTTCGAAAGCCGGCTGTGAAGCTTTTTTTTATATTCTGAGTAAGTACTGTTTTTATTTATTTTGTTAGGCGCGTTCATGAGTGATAGAAAGTTTATTGTTTTATCTTTGATTATAGTGCGATAGTTTAGTTTAGTTAGGAGTTTTCGTAAGCGTTTTTTTTTCTTTTTTTTGGCAGGCCGCGATTCCTCCTTTGGAGAGTTATTTTTTGAATGCCGATCTTTAGTTGACGACCTGGCCTGCATTAGATTGTTTTAAGACTGCTCAGATTGATTTATTTGTTGACGACCCGGACCGAATTTACTTCTGATTGCTGTTGATGATGATGATACCGATGAGGATGATGATGATGATGATTACGCTTACGGACTAAATCAATGAAAGCATTTTTGTATTGACTGAGTGTCAAGTGTTGCCATATTGTGGCGTTGCCTGCAGAGTTGTGGTTTTGGGCTTTTAACGACTGTTGGCCCTTGTGTGGACAAAGTGGTCCACACATAAACAAATATTGGTTTTTGGGTGTGTTAATTTTAAGTTGTTAGGGTTTTTTATTTGAATGGTGTTACGGTTTATATTTAATATTGTTTATGATTCGTGATAAGTGTTTTTTTGGTTTATGATTGCGTTTACTTTTAAGAATATAGTGTTAAGGTTATGTTTTGTTTTCATTTTCCTTCTGTCCCAAGAGTCCCAGTTTTGAAGTAGAGTCAGGGGAAAGTTTGTGTTGTGGGATATTTTGGAAGTAAGAGTGATCAAGGGTGTGGGGGGTTGTGTTTTTGTATACATCCCGCCACATAAATTTGGCGCCCGAACAGGGACTGCCGAAGTGGGATAGAAGCTGGACTGTTGGACGAAGGACGGAATTAGGATTAAGGTTGATGAAAAATGGAGGAGCAATTAAGGGTTTTGAGGGAGGAATTGCGGCTGAGTAAGGAGCGTGAGGAGAGGTTGCTAGTAGAGAATGAGAGGTTGAACTGGGAGAATGCGGTGATGCAGAAGGAGCTTAGGGAGTTAAAGGGAACTGTAGCGAAAGTGGAAGAATGTTTTGAGATGAGGATGAAAGAGAAATGAGGAACGAATGGAGAAACGAATGGAAGATATGATAGGGCAAGTAATGGGGATGATGAAAAACTGTTGTAGGTGAAGGTGCAGTCGGAGGAGTGGCTTCTGCTTCTGGTAACGGGTTGATTGTGGAAGAGGATAGGGTAAGTGATAATGGGGACGGTAGTGATAGTGATATTGAAAGTAAAGGGCCTAGACATAGTAAGATTGGAACCGAAGGGTGATAGGAAGAAGGAGAAGAAAAGGTAAAGATAATGTGAAGAAAGAAAAGAAGAAAGGTCAGGGTGTGAGTGAGGATGATCATGAATGGGTGAAGGTGGTAAGTAAGAAAAAGGGGTAAGAAGGGAATAGTTAAAGATAGGACTTTGAGTGTAGAATTAGATTCATTGTATTCAAATGAAGAAGGCAACAAGAAGGGAGTAGACAGTGAAGATAGTAGTGAGAATGAAGTAGAGGAAGTTTGTAAGACAGTGTTTATGAGAGAGGTTCCTAGGTGTGCAAGTTTTAATGAACATAGCAGTAGGGATGTATATGACTTCTTTAGGGAATATGAAAAAGTTTTGTCAGGCTAAGTATGGGGATAGTAAGAGAGGTTTGGGCTAGGGAGTTGGGAGAATTTTTGTCAGGATATTTGTTGACGATGTATGGGGTGATAATGAGTGTAGGAGAGGTTGAGTATGAAAGTGTAAAGAATAGGATAATTGAACAGGTAAAACGTACGAAAGGTAGTGTTAGGTATAAGCGAAAAAATGATTTTGATGAAGCACGAATGAAGGTGGGTGAAGCAATCTCGATGTATGTATGTCGGTTAGAAACATTGGCTAGAAAGAAGTATGGGGACGAAGGAATAAATGAAAATAAGGAACTAATGAAGAAGTTTTTGGGTACAGTACCAGAGAGTGTGTGTGAGTTTATTAATTTGAAACGGAAGGAGAAAATGAGGTGGACCTAGAGAGAGATTGACTTGGGATGATATTTTAGAGATAGTTGAGGATTACGAGTTGGATAGGTGTATGAAAGAAAGTAAATTTGTGAGTGTAAGAACTGGAATGGGAGGAATGTGTGCCAGAATTTGGTAGTTTTAGAGATGCTGTTATGAGAGGGCCAATGAGGGTAGCTGATAGTGTAGTAGATAGAAGTGTTAGGGTGAGTAATGTAGGAATACCCATTCCGAGAAATGACGGGTTTAGACAGGGAAATCAAGTTTGGAGAGATAGAAAGTGCTAGTACGCAGCAAGTTAGGTTAGGTAGTGGTATCTGTGAAGAGAGGTGTTATAGGTGTGGGGAAGGTAGGACATAAAAAGAACGAGTGTAGATGGGGCATTAGGAGCATGTTTCGGGTGTGGAGAGACAGGGCATCGAATTAGCGACTGTAAGAAAGAGAAAGTGGTTAAGTGTTATCGGTGTGGTATGACTGGACACATAGCGAATGGATGCCGTAATAATCGTATGAATGTAATTTGTGGTAATTGTGGTAAGGATGGTCATTATGCTAGAATGTGCAAGGAGCCGCGGGGTAAGTGTACTGAATGTGGTGCAGATGGGCATGTGGCTAGGGTTTGTAGAAAGAAGGGATCAAGTCCAGCCAGGATGTTCGGGAAACTAATTAATCAGAGGGGTTCAGCTGGGTGAGTCCTCGTGTGTGTGGGGGAGTGAATGTGATGCATGTTCGTGAGGGTTTATTGCATGAAGATGTGATGGGAGAAAGAGCACATGATTGCATGAGTGTGAAAATTATTTTTAATGGTGTAGAGTTGGTTGGTTTGATTGATACTGGGTGTGGTGTCAATTTAATGTTTAGGAATGCATATGATAAGGTAAAAGAGGTTTGTGAATTTAAGGATGTAAGGGTGAAAGTAAAAGGTATTGGTAATTTGTGTATGCCTGTGCAAGGGAAGTTGCGGGAAAAATGTTATGATTGGGGGGCTGATGATGGAGGATAATGATTTTTTACGTGGTTGAGGGAGCGAATGAGAAATATGACGTACTGCTTGGGTATAAATTTCTGAAAAAATGTGGTATGATTGTACATCCAAGTGTGAATATGATTGAAATAAAGGTTAAAGGTTAATATTTGTGGGGAATTTTATTTAAAGGAAGATGGCAGAGTGAGTACGAAGGTGTGGAAGGGAGTGCCGTTGGTAGCAAAGGAAAGTGTAAAGTTATCGGGTAAGAAAGGTGAGGTTATTAGTGTAAAAGTTGCATGGCCGAGCAGTCTGGGAATTTCAAATAGTGACAAGGATGAATATGTAGTGGAAGGTATGGAAGCGGGTAATTTGGTGAAAGCGAGTGCGTATATATATGATGGTGTTATGAATATGCAGGAACCCCAGGTGTATGTAAGGTTGTTGCCGAGTGTTAGGAGGAAGAGAGGTACGTGGAATACGTGAGGGCGATTGCATGGGATGTATGTATACACTGATTAATGTAGAGGATGGAAGATATGTTAAGGCGAGACAGGTGATGTCTGGTAAGGTAAAGAACGATGACGATTGGGATTACGATACGTTGAAAGGAAGAATTAAGTTAGATGAGAGTATAAGTTGAGGTCGAAAGGGAACGATTGCTTAAGATGTTATGGGATAAGCGGAGAGTTATGAGTCTCGGTGACGATGATTGTGGGGGGTCAGACCTGCCAGAATTTAAAATAGTTCTCAGTGAAGATTACCCCCCATATATCACCGTCCCAGGCATTTTTTCTCCGCCTATTGCCAAGGAGATAGAGGAGCAGTGTCAGGAATTAGAGCGTATGGGTGTAATAGAAAGGAGTGAGAGTGCCTGGAATAGCCCTATTGTCCCCTGTACGAAAGCCTGATGGAAGTTTACGTATGTGTATTGATTATAGGAAGGTGAATGAGGTGACTGTTAAAGAACGTTTTCCAATGAATGTGGTGTCTGATTGTGTTTATAAGATGCATGGAATGAAAGTTTTTTACTAAATTAGATTTGGTGCGGGGCTATTATCAGATGCCTCTGGCAGAGGGGAGCAGGCCCATTACCGCATTTTCAAGTACAAATTGTCACTACCAATTTAAAAGGTTGAGTTTTGGTCTTGCTAATGCGCCCTGCTGCCTTCCAAAGAGCGATGAATGTTGTATTGGCTGGTTTCGATCGACAGAAGTGACTGTTTTTATAGATGATATTCTGATTGCGAGCGAGACTGTTGAGGAACATATGCGGTTGCTTGAGGCAGTGTTGAGGCGGTTAATTGAAGTTGGTGTGAAAATTAAGCTTGAGAAGTGTACATGGTTGTCCAGGGAGGTGGAATTTCTTGGGCATGTAGTGGGTGAATCTGGTATAAGGAAGAGTGACAAGTTTGTGAATAAGGTGCGAGAATTTCCACGTCCCCGGACTGTGCGTGAGTTGCGAGGTTTTCTTGGTTTGGTTGAGTTTGGTCGCAAGTTTGTTAGAGATTGTTCAGGTATAGGGAAGCCTTTGAATGAATGGACGGGTAAAAGGAATAGTACAAAATTAAAATGGGATGATCGGATGATAGAAGCGTTTGAAAGGTTGAAGGAAGAGGCCGCGAAAGACGTCACTTTGGCATTTCCAGACTACAGTGAAAATGCGAGTATGCTAGAGTTGTATACGGATGCGAGTGGGGTTGAGTATGGGTGGTTGTTTGGTTCAAATGCAGAGGAGTAAATGGAGAAGAGCAATTGAGAGTAATAGCGTATGTTAGTAAAGCGTTTTAATAAAGCTGAGCGTAAGTATTCGACGATTGACAGGGAATTGGCTGCAATACGATTTTGTGTGAAAGCATTGAAAGTATTTTTGTATGGTGTAAAAATTCATTGTGCGTACTGACCATCAGCCCCTAGTGTATATGATAAGGAAAGAGTGTGTGAATGCAAGGGTTGCTAGGACCATAGAGGATTTGAATGAATTTGATTTTAGGTTAGAATATGTACCGGGAAATAAGAATGTGATAGCAGATGCGATGTCGAGGATGCATGGGAGGATGGAAGATAAAGAGAGTAATCAGAATTCTGAAAGGTTGCCTGAAGGTTTAGTTGTGGAGCAGATTTGTGAAGGGCAAGATATGGTATATAAGTGTATCCTAATGGGTTTAAGTAAGTTGGTACAAGAGGGTTTAAATACGGAAATACCAAGTAGTGTAACTGAGCTTAAAAGAAGGGTGATGAATGAAGTGTCAAAAGAAATGGTATATGAGGAGGAGAGTAGTGTACTAGAAGGGGAAGTATTATCAAAGATATTAATGGTGGTAAGTATGTTGTATGGTGTAACTGTGTATTTGTATTTTGGATGGAATCGACCGATGGAATATAGGGCATGTAAGGAGAATGATAGGGAATATATTTTGAGGATTCAATGTAAGGAGGAATGTTGCAAATTGTTGAGTGAGAAGGATGATGGTGCAAGTGACCTTAATCTAAGATATGGGGGTATAGAGGACAGTGAACATGATGATGAACATATTGGTGAAGTGAGTGACCAGAATTGAAAGGAGAGTAAATGTATGTATGCATGGTGTAAAAGGAAGGATGATGACATATGTGAATATAAATGAGAATGAATATTGTAGTTTAATTGATACGGGTGCTCAAGTGTCATTAGTAAATGAGTCGGTTATTAGGGAAATTGAGAGGTACAATTGGGAAGTGAAAAGACAGTGTACGAGTGTGAGAATTCATGGAATAGGTCAGGGAAGTTTACTTGTTTTGGGAAGAAGTGAGGTTGAAAGTGAAACTAGGGAGTATGGAAGTTGAACATAATTTTATTGTAATGGGAGAGAATGAAATGCCCTAGTTGTTTTTTGATGGGAATAGATTTTTTGAGGTTGCACCATGTGTCAGTTGATGTTGGTAAGGGTTTTGCTTTCAAAGAATGGCTGTAAGGTAATAGTAATCGAGGATAATAGTGTATTCATGGCGAATTTTGTTGGCATGATTGATATTGCAAAGAGTGAAGATGATTTGTTGAGCAAAGAAGAGGTGGAAGAAATGCAAGGTGAATGTTTCGAAATAAATAGGTTACGTGAATGTATTTTAAATGGTATTAGGGTGGAAGAATGGCCGTGTGATTTGGGAAGCGTATAAGAAAGTTGTTAAAAGATTTATTGGTTTGTAAGAATATTGTGTATTTTTTGCATAGGGGAATGGATGAAGATATATATGTTCCTGTATTTCCAATGGCATGCAGCTGTAAGTATGTGTATGGTAGTGCATGACAGGTATGGGCATATGGGGAAGAATAAATTGTGGGAATGCATGCGAGGAGAGGTTGTTTACGCCTGGGGTTGAGCCAAATTTGTAGGGATGTAGCGACTACTTGTGAGGATTGTCAGAAGGGAAAGTATCAGAGCATGCATGCAAGTCCGCCTATTTTGAGGTTACGTATGAAAGAGCCCATTTGAGATGTTTGTGATTGATTGTGTTTCGTTGCCTGTGACTGCGAGAAGACATGTGGGAATGATTGTCATGGTTGATCATATGAGCAAGTTTGCGTATGCCGTACCATCAAGAATAAAAGAAGTGAGACTGTAGCGAGAATGGTAAGTCAAGTGATGTTGCCGATGAGTGTGTGTAAGCCCTGCAAAAATGTTAAGTGACAATGGTCCGGAGTTTGTTGGATGGGAGTTTGAGCAGATGTTGAGAGAATGGGGCATTGAACATGTGTATTCGACTCCGTATATGCCAAGTGCGAATGGTTTGGCTGAAAGGACTGTAAGAACTTTGACAGAAATTTTGCGGATGATGAGTACATGTGATAATGATTGGGATTTATATGTTGGGCGTGCGTTGTGGGCGTATAATGCGAACTGTGCACAAGAGTACTGGTATGTCTCCGTGTAAGTTTGTGTTGAATTTTGAAAAGATAGTAAGACCGAGATTGAGTGTGTCCGAGAATGATAGAGATGTTTGGAAGAAAGCAAATGAGAGATTTGAAAGCTACAAAGTGGGAGAGAAAGTGTTAAAAGAAGTAATTGAAAAGGGAAGAATGAATGTCAATAAGGTACGTGATAAGTTTGAAGGTCCATATGAGGTGTTAGATGTTGGTTCTAGTGGGTTGAGTTATGTTTTAGGTAAAGTAAGTGTGGATGGTAGTGTGGAAAAGGTTAGGGCACACCAACAATCAGTTGCGGAAATGGAAGGACGGTACCAAGATATATTCAGGAGAATGGTATGACTAAATGGCTTAAAACGAACAAGTATGAACCGAGTATGTGTGAGGCATTAGGTTTAGAAGATAAGCAATTGGTGTTAGTAGAGTATGGACGGAAAAAGAAGTCTGAGAATTTTACTGGGGATAAAAGGCGGGAAAATTTTGTAGTTGTAGGCGGGAATCAGAATAAGCAGGACAAGGGTGTAAATGTACAGGTGAGTATGGAAGATAAATGTATTAATACAGATGAAACTTGGATGAGTATGAATGATAACTTATAGTGTGTGTGGTTTTTCGTTAGATGAGGGCAAGAGAACGTATGACGGGACACGAGAATGAAAGATAGGAGAATGATAAGCAGTATGAATGATTCTTTTGTTAAAGTAGAAAATGGTTTGGATGTAATGGATGAATTGTTGACAGAAATTAGTGGGATTTTCGGGCCAGATGGAACTGAGGTAGATGAAATAGTGAATGATATCTTAGACGAGCAGAGCATAGACGGGAATAGTAATAGTACGTTGAATGAAAACGACATGGAAGAAGTGAATGAGAGAGTGCAGGTATATGAAGGCCCAGTTACCCGAAGCCGAGGCCCTGTTCCTGATTGCGACTGGGTAATGAGAAAATAGGTAAGTGTTGTGTGAGGATTTGGCAAAGTAAGGGGGGAGGAATGTGGAGGATTAATTTTATTTTAATTTATTTTTGTTTGCCAAATCGAGGAGAGAGAGAGAGAGAGAGAGGAGAGAGAGAGAAGGATGAGAGAGAGAGAGAGAGAGAGAGAGAGAGAGAGAGTGTGTGAGTGTGTTTATTTAAGTTTTGTCAGAGAGAGAGAGAGAGAGAGAGAGAGGAGAGAGAGAGAGAGAGAGAGAGAGAGAGTGTTTACAGTATTGGCTTTAGTTTTGTCACACAGAGAAAGAGAGAGAGAGAGAGAGAGAGAGAGAGAGAGAGAGAGAGAGTTGTTTTAGTATTGTTAAATAGAGACATTTTATTTGCTTTAGCTTTGTCATTAGAGAGAGAGAGAGAGAGAGAGAGAGAGAGTGTGTGTGTGTGTGTGTGTGAGCGAGTGTTTATTTACTTAAGTTTGTCAAACCGCAAGAAAGAAAGAAAGGCGTGTTTATTTGCTTTAGTTTCGTCAGAGAGAGAGAGAGAATTTCATTTGCTTCGTTTTGTTAGATTGCGCGTGCGCAAGAGAGTATGTGTGTATGTGCGTTTGTGTGTGCGTGTTTTGTGTGTCCGCGGGTGCGCGCTGAGGAAAGGGGTAATTAGCGAATGATTGTTTGAAGTTGGAAAGATTGTTGGTATAATTGAGGTTGTTTGTTTACTTTTTAGCTAGGATAGGGTGATGATGAATGTCTTGGGCGAAAGCATTGGATATCGAACGATAGAAGAAGTCGGCTGTGTATTTTTTTGCTCTTCGAAAGCCGGCTGTGAAGCTTTTTTTTTATATTCTGAGTAAGTACTGTTTTTTATTTATTTTGTTAGGCGCGTTCATGAGTGATAGAAAGTTTATTGTTTATCTTTGATTATAGTGCGATAGTTTAGTTTAGTTAGGAGTTTTCGTAAGGTTTTTTTTTCTTTTTTTTGGCAGGCCGCGATTCCTCCTTTGGAGAGTTATTTTTGAATGCCGATCTTTAGTTGACGACCTGGCCTGCATTAGATTGTTTTAAGACTGCTCAGATTGATTTATATTTGTTGACGACCCGGACCGAATTTACTTCTGATTGCTGTTGATGATGATGATACCGATGAGGATGATGATGATGATGATTACGCTTACGGACTAAATCAATGAAAGCATTTTTGTATTGACTGAGTGTCAAGTGTTGCCATATTGTGGCGTTGCTGCAGAGTTGTGGTTTTGGGCTTTTAACGACTGTTGCCCTTGTGTGGACAAAGTGGTCCACACATAAACAAATATTGGTTTTGGGTGTGTTAATTTTAAGTTGTTAGGGGTTTTTTATTTGAATGGTGTTACGGTTTATATTTAATATTGTTTATGATTCGTGATAAGTGTTTTTTTGGTTTATGATTGCGTTTACTTTTAAGAATATAGTGTTAAGGTTATGTTTTGTTTTCATTTTCCTTCTGTCAAGAGTCCAGTTTGAAGTAGAGTCAGGGGAAAGTTTGTGTTGTGGGGATATTTTGGAAGTAAGAGTGATCAAGGGTGTGGGGGGTTGTGTTTTGTATACATCCCGCCACAATTCCTATGTGAAACCATAAGGCCCTTTGGACGTCAAATGGTAACCATCTTTGTGAGTAATCTTATTGAAAGTAGAGCTGATGCAACTTATCTTTAAAATGAATGAGTATAAATTATCTTTTTGGCTAGTTTTCTGCTGTGTTTTTGGGTTATCAGAAGATTGAAAAGTAGTGAAAGGTTCCAGGTTGCTGTGATTATGGTTACATTGTAGTGGGGTAGCGTTTTGCGGCTTTATGTAGCATCTCGATCCTGCTACCCTGCATTTAAGTAAAGGGGTCCCATCGCAACAACATGAATATTGGGCACCACCCCCTTGTTCAGATTCTGGGCAAGGGGGTCATAACAAGCTAAATGTACTTCTGGTGATTTTTTTTTTTTTTTTGTTATATAAGCATTAAAGTACAGAATCGTATTTCACTGACTTAGGACAGGGTTGAGGAATCTGAGTCTGATACT
>NC_090735.1:148205345-148207251 GCF_036898095.1 Palaemon carinicauda | reverse complement strand
GATACTTAATATGACATTGATATAATGCACCAATATGACCTTGACCTTTGACCTTTATAAATTTGAACATCACCCATGGGTTGCGCCTGGACTAGGACTTCCCTGTTGGCTTATGCAAAAGTCAGTGCTTTATTTCTGTCTCTTGATATGGCCACTTATGTCATAGTGACACCAGTGACCCCTGTGACCTTGACCTTGGGGTGACCTTGACCAAAATTTAATCAGTTCTTCCATACACATTGGGGAACTACTTGGCCAAGTTTGAAGTGATTCCGTGTAGAAATGTGGCCTCTACGTTGTCCACAGACAGACAGACAAACAAACAAACAAACAAACCGAACCGAAAACATACCCTCCTGGCGGAGGTAATAATGTCATGACAGGAATCAGGCGGCATTAACGTGTTGTCGCAGACAGAGGGTGGTCAAATGTCTCTAATTATGAAATTACTTTATCACAACGCTTGATTAAATACCAAAACCAAGAAAAAAAAAGGAAACCTAAACAACAACAATAATCATAAATACATATGTATCTTAGAGCCGTACCAGATAGAAGTATATGGGTTATTGACCTCAGGCTCCATTCCACAATTGATCACGTTCAAAGTACAAGAAAAGTATCAGTCCCCTAACTATTCCCATCAAGTTCCCTAACTCTTGCACAAACCTGGAATAAGAGAAGAGGGTGAAGAGTCAATAACATGGTTGATTATTCCTATTTTTTATATGTGGTCACCGTTTCGAATAATCTCTTTTCCATAGATTTCTTTTTTACACCTCTTTTTTACTATTTTTTTCTCTCTCTCTTAATCCCTACACAGTCCCCGTATCTCCTTAGTCTTCCTCTTCCATATTATACCTCCTTACACTACCCTCCTCTTTCCTCAGTAGATGTCCATACAGTCTCAGTTTTCCTTCCAGCACTTTCCATGATATTTCCATAACCGTTGATACGGTGCGCAGATATTGTACAATAAAAATGCCAAAAATAAATCAAAGTAATTTAAGACTTTATTTTTCAACAGCAACTCTAGGGAATTACAGTGTCTCTTGCTATAATTTGAATATTCCAAGAATGGGAAGAGAAGATGAAAGGATGATAAATTAACGGAGGGGAACAGAGCATCCCAATAACTAGCACTTCTTTGTCTGCTCTTGTTCTGTTGGGAATTTTCCAAAATAAAATAGGGGAGACAAGTAATCAATATCAACTTTTTGAAGTTAAGCTGTTATAGAATGAATGCAATATTACTCCTGTTTCTGAAATTATTAGGACGAATTAGGATGTTTTCGAATGACGTTTTGTTTCAAAATCAAACCAAAATATCATCAACCTGGATTTACAGAGAACTTGTAAGGTACTAAGTAGTTTCATCACTTAAAGGGGAATTATAGGGTAACACATTCTAAGACTTTAATAAGTGGATTTAATGAACATTTTATATACACTAAATGCCTGGCGGATGATCTTACTAGAATTAGTATGAACTGGCAGGGGTCACTTGCCTTATTTAGATAGGCACTGCGCATCACAAGGAACAAGCAATCCTTTGATGAATCTTGTCAATGAATCCTCTATCGAGGCCCTTTGCGTCAATGGGTGTAGGAGGAGATGAGGATGCTAATATAATTTGTAAATACTGTGGATAATGAACTTAACATAAAGAGTTGGATTTGTCTATATCATACTCAAAGTAAGGGTATATGTTATATCCAAATGATAAAGAAACCTTAAGTTAGCTGTAATTCTACATTCAATTTAAAAACGAATTTTCTTACATTTCAACTTATGACATCAACCAATTCCATTTGTAAGATTTAATGCAACATATTTACCCTAAATGGGTCTTAATAAAATTTCTACAATAAGTGAATAGAATGAAGAGAAAGGAAGAGTATTAGCA
>NC_090735.1:148175345-148195345 GCF_036898095.1 Palaemon carinicauda | reverse complement strand
ATGATAGTTCATAAATATATACAATCCGTTATCTCTATGCAAGGTCGAATGTGAAATAAATTTCAATAATGCTCAATGGTCTATGAAAAAAAATACCACCGAACAACTATTATTTAACTCAACTATTCTTGACAAAAATATCCAAGAAAAATTTTCAAATAAAGCCTTTTTTATATTCAAGAACTATGCGCAACAAAGTATTTTTCTAAAACAGATCTTGAAAAACTAATAATGATTTGTAAATACACAGAGTGCTGGAAAAGAAATAACAAATAATCCATAGCTGCTAAAAGACACATCACTGAATCGTATTCTACTTCTCATCTGTCTTTAATCACCTACAATTTCCAGGAGTTCCAGAACGAGCCCAGCTAAAGGAGACAAAGCCAGAGGCAGATTCTATCCTGTCGAGAAGGACCTTCTTATGAGAGATAGATCGCCAGCCTCCCTCATCATCCAGAAAGCGCAGATGGATGATGCTAGAATATTTCGATGTCGGCCAGACTTCAGACATTCGTCCACGCTCAAAAACTGAACAAGGAGAAATAGCAATTACTCGCTTTATAAGAAAATAAAATTACAAAAGAATTCTACTGTAAATTAGTTATCATATATATCATAGAATAAGAAAATAAAATTTACCTGCAAATGACTTGTATGCTAATTAGTTTTCTTATATCAAATCAATTATTATTTCCTTCTTAGAAATTATGTATACTAATGAAGACATGTCTTTAAATTAATTTTCTGTCGAAATGGTCTTTGTAATCCATAAATATTAATAAAAAATTGTCCATAAGAAAAAGATAATATCAAGATCTAACGATAGGATTTTGATAATGCATATCTAATTTATTGTATATCTCGCTCTATACTTCACTCTGTTAACGAAACCTTTTTAGGCCTGTTTTTTCATGAGTTAATTTGTTTGAATTTTTGTGACTTTTTTTTTTTGGTCCTGAACCTGATGTATATAATCTCGCTATCTGTTGAAATCAAATTATTTGCATTCACCTAGCAGTTTGTTTATAACCTAAGTACTCTCTCACAAATATAAAATTCTTAAGTTTACAAATAATAACTTCAAGAGAATATATATATATAAATAATTAATTTCCTGTGCTACAGAAATACATCAGCATTACTTATCGTAAAACCTATTATGAGGTTTTATTCAATATCATATCAGTGGTGATTAATTTAGGTTTATTGATGATTCTACATAGAGATGATATTTACTGTTACTGATCATAGCAGAATTACAAATCTAATTATCTAAAGTCAATGGGCCAAAAACATTTCGGTAATTGGGTACAATAATTGAGGTCGTCTGAATGCAATTCCATGGGTGAGTATGATATACTTATAATCATGGCTAATTTTATCAAAATAGTATCCATTTGGTTTGATGACTGCTAGATGAGCTTGATAATATTGGGTCACAGAAGCGCTTTTATTTTTTTTTTTTTTTGGCTGCTGTTATACCTCGATACATTTCAAACAAGTTTGCAAATATTGGTTAGTGTAAACAGTTATCTTTTATACAATCTTTAATATAAACATTGGTATTTCTAAAATGTTCTGGTCCTTATTTTTTCCAGCTATCTATACTTTATAATTACTATTAGGAAAAAATACGATTTTTTGTTATGAATAAGATCATGATAATTTAGTGTTTTAGAGAAATATAATATTTTGACTTATCCTGTAGTATTATACAGTATATAACAACTGTACTTGAATCCTTAAGCGTTTCCTGGTACTGTTATAAAAATATATCAATAATTGTCCTTTTATCTTATGTGCTTTATATAAAGCTATGAAGTATATCGGTAATTTACTGTTTATATAGTTTCTTTTAAGAAGTACATATATAGGTACTCGGAGCAGTGGGCATTAGCTAAAATTCTTTCTCTCAAAACTTTATTTATAAAGAAACATCAAGCCCGCATTAACTGGTACTCCATCTACCAATAGTATAAACTCGGTAATGAAGTATTTCGTATTTATATGCCATAAAACAGTTGGTTTTGCTTAAAGTTCAAAGTGCTAAGAATATAAAGATACAATTTTTTTTCCAGTTGCTAAGCCAGCAGTGAATATTAGCTGGCATATTAAACAGTTCCTCCACAGAAACATGCCGAGTGAGGCATATATATATATATATATATATATATATATATATATATATATATATATATATATATATATATATATATATATATATATATACATGTATCTATATATATATACATATATATATATATATATATATATATATATATATATATATGTATATATATATACACACACACACACACACACACATATATATATATATATATATATATATATATATATATATATATATATACACACACACACACACACACACATATATATATATATATATATATATATATATATATATATATATATATATATATATATATGTGTGTGTATATATATATATATATATATATATATATATATATATATATATATATATATATATATATATATATATTTATATATATATATATATATATATATATATATATATATATATATACATATATATATATATATATATATATATATATATATATATATATATATATATATATATACATATATATACATATACATATATATATATATATATATATATATATATATACATATATATATATATATATATATATATATATATATATATATATATATATATATATATATATATATATATATATATATATGTCCTCACTTCACTCCGCAGGTATAAAGATAGTAAAACATTAAATTGCATTATAGCGCACCGTGCCGGTTGACCCTACATTATAGCGCACCGTGCCGGTTGACGCCAGGTTTATTTTTTCCAATGAATCATATTTTAGAAAACAATATCGATGTAACATCACATATTCTAATAACTTCTACAAACTTCTGTACTGATATAGCAGTGCATATTCAAAACAAAATAAACAAACTTTCAAATTAACATATAAGCCTCCTCTGCCGCCCAGGAAAAACCATAGATAAAAAACAAAATCTCAAGTTTTGAAAAAACTATGGAAACCTGTGTTTTCACGGCAATAATGGAGAGTAAGCCAAATTTGAGTGGTGGGACCTCACTCTTGTACTACTAATAAATAATAATGATAATATTAATAATAAATTCAACTTGCTCGGGCTAGCATGCGCTAGAAAGTGACCACTTACTAAATACCTCTTCAAACCTCGAATACGTTTCACCCAACACTAAATTCTCATTGGCCACTGCCTACATAACAACTGAACTTAAGTAACAAGACATAAGATCTGCTTATATGTCGTTAGGAAAATTTTTTTTCGCTATACTTCGTAACGCGAAAAAATTCTAGTCCTCACTTCACTCCGCATTCTCTGCAGGTATAAACATAATAAAACATTAAATTACATTATAGCGCACCGTGCTGGTTGACCCTCGATAATACCAAAGAAAGGGAGAGAAGGAAAGAAATGGAGAGAAAGAAATAAATGTTCTGATTGAATTATTTACACATTTGACCTCTTTTGGAAGCCTTTGACAAACATGTTTACTTGAAACAGACTACCAACACTCATGTCTATGAAGATACCTATCATTGACGTTATCGTTTGCAATGTTTGAACTTGTAGCCACAGTTTTAACAAAAATTCTGTTTGGTTACATTACAGGAGCTTTTAAAAAAACTTCTTAAAGATAAATCGATCAAAGAACAAAATCATTCCAGCTTCCTCTGTATCATGCAAAATACATCAAATATGGAAAAGCATTTGTGACAACTTCCGATATCAAAAACTTCACAGTATTGGTGATTTTTAATTTTTTTTTTCTGTTCAACTAAGAAATCTTCACATTACAATAAACTTAATTCCCCAAATCCAAGATAAGAAAACTTTAATGATCTATCAAAATAATAGAGAAGTTTTTCAATATAGGAAAATATAAACCGCGCAGATTCTGCAACACCTGATTATCAAAATGATCCTTTTTGGGCTCAAGCCATGTCGTCCTGATGGAAGTTCCTATAGGGTAGCTTCCTAGGGTATATTACAACTACGGTGATATTCCCAGAGAATTTACCTTAAGGTACCCAGAATTCTAACTCCTGGAGCGAATATCCCTAATGAAAGTACCAGGGATATCGCGAAATATCAGAGGACGTATTCTTGACACGCCACATGGCAATCTGCACCCCGAACAGAGATAACACTTCGAAGGGGTCAATTGGCAAGAAAACGCAAGGCTCTCTCTTCTCCAGTTTCATAAGCGTGCATTGCGCCGATCCTGGCGCCATCTGTATTCCTTTTTGCGTAGCTTAACAACTCGGTGTTTTTTCCTGTGTTTCTCTCAAAATCTTGGATTTAATCGCTTTATTATGCTTTCTCCAACTTCGTCTGCCTCTGATAAGTTGAGTATTATTTCTTTTATGTATAAATGTAGGCTCTTGGTAATTTTTATAGTGATTAATAGTAATAATCTTTGTTACAAGAGCCGTTGCCTACCGGAGGCGTCTTGGACGCTGTCGCTTGCTAGGTATGAGTTTTAGTTAGCCAGAGCGACGTTCCCGGCTGTTTTGCTTTAATAATTTTAGCTATTTAGTGTTATATAGGATTTCCTTATTCGTGCTTTTAGTATTATTTGTTTTGGCGAAGTATTCGCCAATTCTGGCCTACGCTAGACCATGTACCCTAGTCGTTGGCCCTACTACTTTCCTGCATGATTTTTGGATTTCCAAGTGTTTTATAATATTATTGAAGCTTTAGGCAGTTTTATACATTTAAGATTATATTGATTATTTTCAAGATAGTATACGAGTGATTTTCGGTGATTTAGGTAATCGATTCTCTTGGTGCCTAGGCTAAGTTGCCTATGGAGCCTTAGTATACTTTCTCATACTCCCCGGTTGCTTTCTTTTCTTCGGAGAAGGTATGCAATCCCTTTCCCACTGTTTAAGCCTTGGGCTTAACCCTAGTGGTTTATCTGAATTAACTTTCGATACAACTATATTGGGGTGTTACTGTACCTTCCTGTTCCAGTAAGTCTGGCTTCAGAGAGGGGCAGAACATCAGAGTTTTTCAGTCTGAGTCTGTGTTTGTCAGGCTTGGGGTAGAGTCTCCCTCGCTAGTCTTATGCAGACATAGGAGGCTTAGCCTCCTTAGGTCACTCCCGAATGTTTCTGTACGAGATGATTCCTTCTTTTGTGATCTAGCAGACTAGTCCTTGTTGCTGTTCTCGGTGGGAGGATAAGATCCTTTCCCTGGGAGTAGCAACACCTTCCTTGCTTTGGTTCAGTGGGGGTTGGCAAGTATTGCTGGCCTCCCTCCTTGGATCTCCCATCGGCTAAGATGAGTTTTCTTGGCTGCGGGTTATTCTTTACTAAAGCAAGGTTGGTAGGACCCTCTTTGTCCCTTCCCCCTCTATCTCTGTAATGGCGTAGCCGTTACAGTACTGTACGTCATTCTACATCTGGACCTAGTATAGGTTAGGATATGGAATTGACTCAGTCCCTTGCCGGCCGGCAAAGGTCTTCTGCTTTGAGTGCTGCCCGGACCTCCCTTGGTCCCTCATCCATGTCTGTCTGTAGAGCCAGACGGCATTGGTCAGGAAGCCTGAATTAGATTCTCCCCTTCCTTATATGCACTCTTTCTGATTGCCGGGCTTGGAGGTAGTATACTCTCTTATCCTGGCATCCATTCTGTTTTCTTCTAGTGCTGTACCCGACCCGGCTGCCGGCCTATGTGGCCAGCAGCCGGGCAGTTGAAGTTCTCTGGTTCTTTTGCTGCTGGGCGGCATCGGTTGTTTACCTTTGCCGGCCGGCTATTGTGCCGGCCGGGTGCTACCTTGTGTAGTTGCCGGCCGGCAGTCATTGCTGGCCGACATTGGCTGTTGCCGGCGGCACATGCATTTGAACCAGCGTTCTGCCGCCTTATAGCTGTTAAGTAGTATACTTTAAAGCTAGTTATGTTGTGTCTTGCCGGCCAGCGCATTACCTTCTATACTGTACCAGTATTCTTCAGTATAGCATATACTGTAGGGAGAAAACTATAGTATAGTATTGGTACAACACTGTGTTTTCTAACACTTTTGTGTTGTCTTGCACAGCCCTTTGGTGTTGCCTTACAGATAAGAAAGTGAGTTCTTTCTTGTCTATTATCCGGTATCTTAAAATCATATCTTAGGTGTGAGCTCCACCTGTTTCCTCTGAAAATTTTTCATTGGTTACTCTAGGACAGATTAACCATACGATTTTATTATCTGGAAGGCTGCAACAATTGGTTGTGCGGGAAACACAAGTGTGTGTCTTTCCTTTCTGATTTGTTATGCTAAACTGTGCATATCCAGTGATACGTAGTTCACTTGATACTCATGGAAATTTCTTCTCTTTACAGGAGGACCATCCGAAGTGCGGAAGTGTTTTCTGCAACGTCCGCAGTAAGAACTTCTGCGGACATGAGTTATGTAGGAGGCCCGCAGCATCCGCTGTCTCCAAGAGTGATCTCCGGTATTGGGACCCTCAGGTATGTACCGTGTGCTCTAACCTGATTACTGAGGCTTTTATATTCCCCTAGGACGGCGGAATCAAGGGATATAGCAAGGGAGAAGCTTCGTACCTGGGTAAGGGGCTTCTAGAGGAACACCTCTGGACCTTATCTTCCAAGTGAGAAGATGAGGGCTTACCTTTTCCCTAGGGCATCAGCTGATGCAGTGATTCCCCAGCCTCAAGAGGAGATCCCCCTAGTTCAGATCCCGGTGGATGCTGAAGTCACGGTCGCCTTGCAAGACATCCAGTTGGACGACAGGATGTCAAGACGTGTCCGAGCGTCTGGAGGAAGACCTCCTGGCAGAAGGCCAGGATGAAGATCAAGCCCCAGACATTGTAGAGGAAGAGGCCGATGAGGTGTCGGCTGCTCCGGTTCAGATCCCTGAACCTATTCCCTCAACATCGTCCGCTCTCCAAGTAGAGCTGGGACAGGCCCTCTCCTCCATTGTTGGAATGATCCAACAAATGCAGAAGGAGAATAATGAGAAGGCGGCAGCAATGGAACTGCAGATGCAGAAGCTTGCAGCATCACGTGGGCCCCAGAAAAGGCTCAATGTGAAAGACCTTCCCTTGTGCTCAGATGCTAACCCCTGGAGATATGCTGAGCACATGCCGATGACGATTGGAAAGATCGTCATGTTAGATATGTTGGGTTCAGTTCCCCTAGAGGAGGTGGAATTCTGGCCCAGCAAAGGGTCATATCCGGACTGTTATGTCCGGTTGAGGAAGGAACCAGCTTCAAAGGAGGAGACAGAGCCAAAGGAGGTCATAGTGATGGACCATGCTAAGGCTCAAGCTTTGCTTTCATCTTCGATGAAAGAGAGGGGCTTCACGAATTCAAAGGTAGCTGCATTGAGTAAGAAGCTCCCTTCCTTTGTGTCCTCTCCTGCTAGAGCCTTCCCCTTTTTGCAGAAAGGGTTTGCGGCTGTGTTAAAAGCAGTCGAGGCTGGCAAGCCTTGCCCCTCCTTGGAGGAGTGTAAACCCTTGTTGCTAGCCCTACCTATGGACCACAAGGACTGGAAGGACGTCCATCTTACCTTCTCAGTCGGGAAGTTGGAGGCTGATATTGCCGGACGTCAGTTTGGAGAGAACCTCCCTAAGCTGTCTGACTTTCTTTTGCGGAGAGAGCTCGAGACAAAAAAAAAAACTGGCTGCCTCAATGTCTCTTCAGACCACTCTTGAGACGATGGCAAGTGACCCCAAGGTCCATGAAATGTTCATGGTAGTGGCCAAGACTCATCTGGCCACAGTGACGAAGGATCTTTACAGCTTCGTCAGGGCGAGGAGAGCTTGTAGGGAGTTCGTGTTCACCTCGGCTACGGTGAGGCACGAGCAAAGGAAACTAATCTCCTCCAACATTTGGGGCAAAGACCTTTTCCCTAGCGAATCAGTCAAAGAAGTTGTTGATAAGGCCGCCACGGAGAATAGAAATCTACTCCAGAAGTGGGGCCTATCTATCACGAGAAAGTCTTCCCCGGATGAGGGTCCCCAACCAAAGAGGAAGACTAAGACGACTAGGCTACCGTCTCGGCCAGCCAAGCCATTTAGACAGCAACAGCAACAGCAATTGCCGATGCCTTCAGTGCCCCAGATCGTGGCACAAACCCCGACCACATTCCAGTGGGTACCCCAGGTCGTGTCGATACAGTCCCCGGCATTCAACCCAACGTTCGAAGGGCAGTCAACTACCTTTCGAGCAAAGCCTAGAGGAGCAGCCAGAGGCTCGTCTAGGTGCCCCTCAAGGGGAAGGGGATTCAGGGGTGGTCACGGTCAGGGAGGCAAGACCTCAGTACAGCAGTCCAAGTGATATGATACCGGTAGGAGGGAGACTTCAAAGTTTTCGGGATCGGTGGACCTTCGATCCCTGGGCCCACAGCCTACTCAAGAATGGACTAGGCTGGAGCTGGTACAGCACTCCACCCCCGTGCCCTCGGTTTTTCCAACACTCCACTCCCGTTCTGGAGGAGTACATCCAAGAACTGTTGGAGAAAAAAGTAATCCGAAGGGTTAAGTCCATCAAATTCCAAGGGAGGCTGTTTTGTGTTCCAAAGAAAGACTCGGAAAAACTCAGAGTCATTCTGGACTTGTCGCCACTCAACAAGTTCATAGTGAACTGCAAGTTCAAGATGCTAACACTGCAACACATAAGGACCTTACTGCCCAAGAGGGCATATACCGTCTCCATAGACTTGTCAGACCCCTATTGGCACATTCCAATCAACCGTCGACTCTCCCCCTACCTAGGGTTCAAGCTACAACGAAAACTACACGCTTTCAGAGCCATGCCATTCGGGGTAAATATAGCTCCAAGGATCTTCACGAAGCTTGCAAGCGTAGCTCTCAAACAATTACGCCTAAAGGGAATTCAGGTGGTAGCCTACCTGGACGACTGGCTGGTGTGGGCAGCATCCAAGACAGAATGCTTGCAAGCTTCCCTGCAGGTGATCCAGTTCTTAGAGTATCTAGGCTTCAAGATCAACAGAAAAAAGTCTCGACTTTCTCCATCTCAAAAGTTCCATTGGTTGGGAATCCACTTGGACCTAATGTCACACCAATTCTCCATCCCGGCGAAGAAAAGGAAGGAGATAGCTGGTTCTGTCAAGAGACTTCTAGATTCCGAAAGGATATCAAGACGCGAACAGGAGAGAGTACTGGGTTCTCTCCAGTTTGCTTCGGTAACAGACCCGGTGCTAAGAGCACAGCTAAAGGATGCAACCGGAGTTTGGAGAAGTTATGCATCAAATGCGCGAAGAGATCTGAGAAGACCAGTTCCGCTTCGTCTACGTACTCTTCTCAGGCCTTGGTCCCAAGCCAGACATCTAAAGAAGTCAGTACTTCTTCAGCCACCTCCCCCGTCGGAGACGATTCACACAGACGCCTCGAAGGAGGGGTGGGGAGGTCACTCTCATCGGAAAAAGGCCCAAGGGACTTGGTCCAATCTATTCAAGACCTTTCACATAAACTTTCTAGAAGCTATGGCAGTGCTCCTTACCTTAAAGAAAGTCTCCCCGCGTCACTCGATCCACATAAGGTTGGTGCTGGACAGCGAGGTAGTTGTGAGATGCTTGAATCGACAAGGATCAAGGTCGCCACCTCTCAACCAGGTGATGTTGGCCATCTTCCGATTGGCGGAAAAGAAGAAGTGGTACCTGTCGGCAGTTCACCTTCAAGGAGTCTGCAATGTGACAGCGGACGCTCTATACAGGTTCACACCGATAGAGTCGGAATGGTACCTAGACGCAGGATCGTTCTCCATCATCTTGATTCAAGTCCCAGAACTGCAGATAGACCTCTTTGCGACGAAAGACAACAAGAAGTTGCCCCTGTACGTGTCCCCGTACGAGGACCCCTTAGCGGAAGCAGTGGACGCGATGTCCCTCAACTGGAACAGATGGTCCAGGATTTATCTGTTCCCTCCTCACAACCTTCTGTTGAGGGTCCTCAACAAACTGAGATCCTTCAAGGGGGTAGCGGCAATAGTGGCCCACAAGTGGCTGAACAGAGTGTGGTTCCCCATGGCATTGGAACTACGGTTGAAGTTTCTACCGCTACCAGATCCAGTTCTGACCCAGCGAGTCCAGAAGTCGACTGTCTGCGCTTCATTACAGAAAACCCGGACTCTGCAGCTCATGATTTTCTCTCCCTAGCGGTGAGAAAGCGTTTCGGGATTTCGAAAGCCAGCATAGACTTCCTAGAGGAATATAAGTGCAAATCTACTAGAAGGCAATATGAGTCATCTTGGAGAAAATGGGTGGCCTTTGTCAAGGCAAAGAATCTGCAGGAGATCTCGACGGACTTCTGCTTATCTTTCTTCATCCACCTCCATGGTCAAGGGTTGGCAGCTAACAC
This sequence comes from Palaemon carinicauda, assembly GCF_036898095.1. Classification (NCBI taxonomy): domain Eukaryota; kingdom Metazoa; phylum Arthropoda; class Malacostraca; order Decapoda; family Palaemonidae; genus Palaemon; species Palaemon carinicauda. The sequence continues at coordinate 148,184,927 of NC_090735.1, read as the reverse complement.
CATTTCAACGTGTAAGTCTGCTTTGACAAGACCCATTCTATATGACTTCCAGGTCGACCTCGCTAACGAGATCTTTAATAAAGTTCCGAAAGCCTGCGTTAGGCTTAGACCTTCAGCACCTCCAAAGCCCATTTCATGGTCTTTAGATAAAGTTCTTCATTTCACTTCTCTGTTGAACAATGAGGAGTGTGCGTTAAAGGATTTGACACAAAAAGTTATTTTCCTATTGGCACTCGCGTCCGGGGCCAGGGTTAGTGAGATTGTAGCCCTCTCGAGAGAGGAAGGTCGTGTTCAGTTCCTGGATGGGGGAGAACTGAACCTGTTTCCGGATCCTACGTTTATCGCCAAGAATGAGTTACCCACCAACAGGTGGGGTCCCTGGAGAATCTGCCCTCTGAAAGAAGATGCATCTCTATGTCCAGTAGAATGCCTAAAGGTCTATCTTCGTAGAACTTCAGACTTCAAGGGTGGTCGACTATTCAGGGGAGAAACATCAGGCTCAAATTTATCACTGAAACAACTCAGGGTGAAAATCACATATTTTATTCGGAGAGCGGATCCTGACAGTACACCCGCAGGTCACGATCTGAGGAAAGTTGCCTCATCCTTATATTTCTTTAATTGTATGGATTTTGAACATCTTCGTTCATACACTGGCTGGAAGTCTTCCAGATTGTTCTTTCGCCACTATGCGTAGTAGCAGTGGGTTGCGTCGTTAACCCTGCTGTTTAACTCTGTGAGGAACAGTGGTTTTAATCGGGATGATTAATTCCAGGGTGAGTGTGTAGTTACATACTGTGCTACAAACTAAGTGAGGGCACCGAGTTGCCCACGTTGACTGTTCCACTTCCAAAGGTGAACCTGGCATAAATGCAGACATGTGTGCCGAGCGTTTCTAACGCTAATGTGACTGATGAGTAATACAGACTTTTATGACTTTGATACCTCTGTATGTTAAAAGTAGCACTAATGTTTTTCTTTCAGATAAACTAGTTTCTGTTTACTATCATACTTATGCTTAAAGTTTTGGTTATCCTCCTCTTATATATATACACACATATATATATATATATATATATATATATATATATATATATATATATATATATATATATATATATATATATATATATATATATATATATATATATATATATATAATTGTTGTTAACCTGTCTATTTATTGTCTGTCAATAAACTTGTCCTTGAGAACCTTGCGTCTCCTTCACCTGTGTCAATTTATCGGTATAATTGAGCATTCATTCCATGTATATTTATCTGGGATAATTCTAATAGATTGTTCCTTTATGCAAGCTAATGTTGCATTGGTTTATGCTTTCCCTTAGCGGGAGGACTCCATCCCATAAGGGGACGGTGGCGGATTTACAAGTTTCCTCCTATGCGGATATAAACCTTTGTCCAATACAAGTATTGAGCGGAGAACTGGTCAATATTTCATATTGACGCAGTGGTTCTTTACAAACTATGCTTTACTTAATATAGGGTGAGACCACTATATTGGCTTGCCTGGTATTCATACATAGGTATATGTACTCTTCGAGACTTTTCCAGAGTCTAGTAGGACTCTTCCCTGTAGGGGGCAGGAAGCTCGAACATAATTTATGGTTAGTTGAAAAGATGTATAACGGTAACATCTTAGTTCTCTAGGTCTAGTCGACCGGGGAAATACCTCTGGGGAGTACGGCCCGTTCTGAGAATCCACAGATACAGTAATGCTCTGGTATACTTCCATCAGGACAACATGGCTTGAGCCCAAAAAACGGATTTTGAGCGAAGTGAAAAATCTATTTTTGGGTGAGATGGCCATGTCGTCCTGATGGACCCGCCCTTCCCTTTCTATGAAAGAGCTGTAGGACCCCTCCCTACATACAGTATCTGTAGCACCTCGTGTATCGCTACAAGGAATACAGATGGCGCCAGGATCGGCGTAATGCACGCTTACGAAACGGGAGAAGAGAGAGCCTTGTGAACGGCTCTCCTTTTTCTTTCTCGTTTTCGTTTTCTTGCCAATTGACCCCTTCGAAGTGTTATCTCTGTTCGGGGTGCAGATTGTCATGTGGCATGTCAAGAATACGTCCTCTGATATTTCGCGATATCCCTGGTACTTTCATTAGGGATATTCGCTCCAGGAATTAGAATTCTGGGTACCTTAAGGTAAATTCTCTTGGAATATCACCGTAGTTGTAATATACCCTAGGAAGCTACCCTAGAGGAACTTCCATCAGGATGACATGGCCATCTCACCCAAAAATAGATTTTTCGCTTCGCTCAAAATCCGTTTTGTATGCACCGATCTACCGGCTTAATGTTTCACAGGTGCTTGCAAAGATTTAACAAGTGAATTTTCCGTTGGATCTATGTAACCCCTCATTTCCTGCATGCGCGTTATGGCATAAATGGCTTGATCACTGGAGATTACTAAAGCACCGGAATCTAATAAAAGCGTGATAAATAAAGCAACATACAATGGCATTTCGCTTTGCTCGTGACCATTATTGTAAGTTTCTCTTTCTTGAAAGACAAGTTTGTAGGCCTTGTCGGTGCTGTCATTCATCGATGATAGAAGATGCCCATGACAACTGAGGTCCCCCAATTTCCTGTCCAAATTAGATGCCACCGTCAAAGACGACTGCTGGCATTTCATTGCGTTCACGATCCTGAAAAGCAGATTCCAAAAATAAAACATTGTACATATATGCTTATAATTTCAAAAAACTTTACCATCTATATCAAAGTTAAATTTCAGCGAAATATTTCTCATTTTTTTTTTTTATCTTTGCCGTGTGTAATAAACCTTTTGTTACGTAAACACTCAAATTTCAACAATAAAGTTCCCTCGATAATATCAAAAGTCAAGATGGAGAGGACTTTCACTCTGGAATATTCTACTTAAGTGAAGAATTTTTACCTCCATTTTATTAAGATTGCCTCCACGATCAGAGGGTGAATTTTCCCAATTGTTTTTTTCTTTGCTAAAAGTCTTCCTTTTACCTATCAGAAGGCCGTGATATGTGTAGAATTCATCTCCAGCCTCTATAATGCCCCCCCTGGTCATTAACGCCCCCCTTATGTTAATAGAAAAAATACGAAATATCATTAGTAATTTTCAAATTTTTATAGGTTACCCCTTTAAATCTGTTCAAAGTCGTTTTCTCATATCAGTGACATCAAAGAAAATGGGCTCAGGGGAGACTATGATTTTATATCCAATATTTTCGTCATCAGACAAAAATCGTAATTTCTCGTTTTTTCTTTTTCGGGAGAGGGGTGTATTTCTTTGCTTGTCCTGCTCTTATGCCTTAAGTAGTATAATATTTAGATGTTTTAGGCCATCAAGTGACATAATACCTAGAAAAACACAGAAGGTTTTTTCCCTAAATAAAAATTTTAATTTTTGGTGAATATTTATTTCTAGGTATCCCTCCATCACCAGCCGGGCTTTCACTAAAGTTAATGCTCGTTTTTTTCTTTCTGTGTGCTTATTTACGGTTCGATTTTGATAAAACTTTGTCTGCTTGTTCCATGTGGATAAACAAACATAATAACAGAGCGAATTTCAATTCAAGACATTAGTTTCTCACTGGTCACCAAACAACTTTTAAGTCGCTAGCTCCGATTTTCACATTTTTATTCATAAAATCCTTTATTTTCTCTGTAGGATGATGGAACTTACAGAGGATATGCCTTATTATAGTGCTAATAATGCCTGAAAATTTCATTAACGTGTCTTGGTTAGTGTATTTTTGGGAAATATTTTTTTACGATTGGCACCCCTTGAAAGAGGAGCCTACCCTTAATAACCTTTGGTATAGAGCACCAAATCTCAAGTTAAAACATCAATTCCCTCTGTACCGGGACACCAATATTAGAGATGAAAAACCTCAACATATTTTTAAAAGTGGCAAAACAGTCGAAAGAATGAATAACTCTCACAAGTCCATAACACTGAAAAATGTAAGCAAGAATTGACCATTCATCCATGTTAGTTGACAACACTTCAAAATATCCGCTCTTTTGTACTCTTTCTGGGCTAACATACGTTGATGACCTGAACAGTGTATTCAGTACAAGTTTAAATTCTTTGGTTTTCTATGATTTCTAAATCTGGCTTTTTGCTACCTACTTGCATTAAAATCGAAAAATTTTTGTTATCTGGAACAACGTTCAAACATTGTCAAAGTACTTTACATAATTCTGTCGACTGCCTCTTGCTCCTTCATGTTTAATTTTTAAGATAAATTTGTTGTCCAGTTTCCAACCACACTTTACATGATAAAAAAAAAAATTCGCTGTATTCATCGCTAAAAACTTCAAAATTACTCCAAACCTACTACTGAGGTGTCACAACTTATAAATTTCCCGACACCGGAGGCGTCACAATATAACTATTAAAGCTGAGGAGTCACAATATAGCGGTAAATTTCCCATGTCTGAAGCGTCGCAATATAGCGGTAAATTTCCTATGAGGCGTCGCAATATATTGATAAGATTGCCTACATCTGATGCGTCACAATATAGTAATAAACTGCCTACATCTTAGGCGTCCCAATATAGTGATAAACTGCCTACATCTGAGGCGTCACAATATAGTGATAAACTGCCTACATCTGAGGCATCACAATATAGTGCTAAGCTGCCTACATCTGCGGCGTCACAATATAGTGATAAACTGCCTACACCTTAGGCGTCACAATATATTGATAAACTGCCTACACCTTAGGCGTCACAATATAGTGATAAACTGCCTACATCTTAGGCGTCACAATATAGTGATAAACTGCCTACATCTTAGGCATTACAATGAAGTAATAGGTTAAATAAGTCTGATGTAAGTATATAGTTAAAGTAACGACCAAAATAAAAAGAATGAATTTCTGCGTCAAAACGTGATCTCAAGTAGAGCATCTGATATTTCTCCATTAAGGTCTCAACTAGCTTTGCTCAATATGTAAAAATACAGAAATACTTTACCGTTTTCATTTTTACAATACCTCTCACGACAAATTTCGTGGAAATTATGTAACAGACAATTCTGTCCAAAAGATATTCGTTAAATTTTTTTTTTGTTATTTCAGCAGGTTTGGCATCTAAACAAGGTCTTTAACGACATAGTTTATCCTAATACTGTAGTTACGAAATTTGCCTTCAGTATTCGTCCACTGTAAACCTTTCTAAATACAATTTAGAGTCTGAAAACCAATTATACTTTCTTGTAAATAAATCCAAATCTTGAAGCTTTTAAAGTAAATAACTAGCATCCAATGCCCCTTCAAAACAACCATCCGCAGCTATGCCATCATCTAAAAATACTTCAATCTTCACTTCCTTAGATCCCCAATATCTAACAGACTTAAGAACTTTAGTAAAGATGTACCGCCGCTTACAAAAATATCTAAAGATAATCCATTATAAAAACTTTTTAAATTTTTCCCCAATGAGAAAGATATTGGCAACGTTTTAATAGATTTCTATGCGATAAGCAGACTGTAGACTGATTAAATCCTTAAAAAGTTGGAATAAAAAACCAGCCTTTGCTTACCATTTCCATTCTTGGTCACCGTCAAAGGAATTATTTCTTAGTTTCTCTGATACCAGTGTCACCCATTCTCTTTTAATAAATTCTGATTCGTCCCTTTCTGACCTATTGTTACCGAATCCAACAACCAAAGTAACTGTTTCGAAATGGAATTTTGTGATAGCCCTTTTAGACGTCAATGACTATCATACCGGACCCAATCTAATTCTGTTCAATGTATTGTGAATAACAACAACCAACAGGCGATTAAAAACAATAAAATAAAATAAACACAATGTTCCAATTTCCTTGTACCAACTGCTAAGTATACAAAATAAAAACGGTAAATTTACAGTTTCATCCATTATGGGGAAACTGGAATAAAAATATATTTGTTGCATCAGAAATAGTGTAGTTTTAACGAATTTAACGTTTATTTTGACCGCAAACCATCCGATTTAGAGATTTACTATGTAATTGGAGTTAAAACAACAAGTTGTTCCAGAATGTAGAAAGACCCTACTTCCTCCCAACAATTATGGGGGACACCAGGTGGGAACCGGGGTTTTGGGTGGGGGGTGGGGGGGGGGTGTCAAATGATATTTGCAATAAATGAATACTTATCCTTCCACCACCCCTCCCCCTATACCCCTATCTAGCCCTACCGGGGGGGGGGGGGCCTCCGACCCCCCTGCGACCCCCCCTTAAGGCCACAGTGATTTTCAGGGCCCTACTGAACCTAAGAAAACCCACCTAACCTAGCATAGGGGCCCTGTATCCCTACCTAGGCCTACCAGGGGGGGGGGCCTCCGCCCTCCCCCCTGCGACCCCCCCTTAAGACCACAGTGATTTTCGGGACACTACCGAACCTAATACAACCACCTAACCTAGGGCCCTGTACCCCTACCTAGGCCTAGCCCGTATGACCCCCCCCTTACAGCCACTACCTAACACGTCCATCAAACCAAATCCAAAGTGATGGTACTGTTGTATACATCGTTATACTATCACCATTATAATATACTCTATAAATTAATGAAGCTTACCTTAAACTGTTGGTTCATAAAGATGTGCTGCTGCTTTGAGGAAAACGTGTAGCTGTTGGGAAGGTTCCTTGGCATGCAGGACAATTTTAATTTTGTAAAATTAAATTGTGTCTCTGGCACAAATGCACTAGTTTTTCAACAAATTCATTGTAAGTTAGGAAACAGTCAGGACAAGAAGATGGAATTTCAACTTCTTGTGCAACATGAGATGACGTGCTTTCTATGATCTCCATGTCTAAGAACGAAATGAAATGCCTGGGAAGATAATGTATTGTGGCGCAGTTGTATTGTCGCGCAGTTGTATTGTAGCACTGTGATTGGCCAAACATGTATGACGTCATAGTGGACAGGCGCTGTGATTGGCCAAACGTGTAAGACTTCATAGTGGACTAGTTTGTCAACAGATTATAGTGGTCACAGGGCTCATTTAAGCAAATACAAGACACAGTCAACAATAACAACAGACTTAGAAAAAATCTTGGAGGAAGACATGAGTAGTGTGAGTTTGATCGTCGATATATAAAGAACTAGGCATTTACGACAGATAATATTTTACAGAAATACTACAAAAGACTTGCTTTACTCGGGAAATATACTATTATAATAGATTTCCCATAATGGAGGAAACTGTAATAATACCAAAAAAACAGCTATATTTTCACTTATCTTTTCGACGTCTTTCTTTGTACATTCCCGGCTCCAATGTCAACTCTCGGCCTTTATTGAGCTCTAGACCTCTTCCATCAAAGTTGATATGAATCCACATTTTCCCTCGATCTTTAACTAGCTTGACACTTTCGGCGATGCTGCTCTTTGCGTACTAACTCGTTTCTGCAGCAGTTTTAGATGTTCCTTGTCCTCCAAGTTGATAAACAATCGCATCTAATGCTAAAATTTTCGTATCAGTTTCCTCAAAATAACGCGATGCTCATTCAAATGGTTTTCCATCATACTTTAATGAGGTGCGGATACTTGTTGAATATTCTGCTGGAAATCGGATAATAGATTGTCCATCACTTCTTGAAACGGTTTCAGCATTCTGATTGCTAGCGTGAAAACACTATTCACATCTGAAGCTGTATTTGAGCCTGCCTGGCGTCCTGGCTAATAAATTCGACTTGCTCGGGCTAGCGTGCGCTAGAAAGTGACCACTTACTAAATACCTCTTCAAACATCGAATACGTTTTACCCAACACTAAATTCTCATTGGCCACTGCCTACATAACAACTGAACTTAAGTAACAAGACACTAAGATCTGCTTACATGTCGTTAGGACAATTATTTTTCGCTATTCTTCGTAACGCGAAAAAATTCTAATATATATATATATATATATATATATATATATATATATATATATATATATATATATATATATATATATATATATATATATATATATATATATATATATGTGTGTGTGTGTGTGTGTGTGTGTGTGCAAAATTTCTGGAGATAAATTGAAATATAAAATGTTGGATTAAGCCTTTAGCTTTGACTAGTTATTTGTCAATTCTTCCAAGGACTGATATATTGAGAGAGGTCTTTGTACATTTCGTACAGTAATGATAACAGGGATACTATAAGGTGCGATTAGACTGGAGAGTAAACTCTCCCGAGAGACGGCTACTCTCGCGCGACTTTCTCTACAGCGTGTTTATACTACTAGCAAGTTTTTCTCTCCGAGAGCTGTGAGTGAGTGTCGCGAGAGAAAGTGTCTGAGAGTCGGGTAAGATTTCTCGCGCATCTATTTACACTGGAGCCAGTTTCAGTCGACGACTAGCGAGGGTTGAGAGAACATGTCTCAAAAGTACCGTGTTGCTGCTGCATTAATAATTATGAACGAGGTAAAAATAAAAAGGAAAAGAAGTATGTGGGTCTGAAAATGGATAAGCAAAAGGGGAGAAGATGAAGCACATGCAAAATTATTTAGAAAATTGTTTGAGGAAGATACATCGAGCTATAAGAACTTCGTATGTTTGGGGGTTCCTATTTCCAAATTAATACTTTCAGATTGCTCTAGTTGATTCCCTTTTCCAGATCAATTCAGAGCTAGGCAGTTCCTGAAGAAATAAAGAGTTTTATATAACACTGTGTAAACACAAAAAAAAAATGCTGGAGTGAGCAGTAAGTGAGGGAGGGTTGGTTAGGATAAGAAAGCATAACATATAAATACAAAGTAACTAGTGCACGTGCCCGTTAAATCCAAATATTTAAATTAAATATTTAAATTTTAATCATTTATTTAAATTAAATGTATTTATTTTTATTTTTGATAATAATAACACAAATAATCTACTGCACGTTCCCGTTAAATTCAAATATTTAGATTAAATATTTAAATTTTAAGCATTTATTTGAATTAAATATATCTAATATATTTTTTTTTTCAAATAATAATAACAAATAATCTAGTGTACGTGCTCGTTAAAAATAACGGGTATTGAAGTGTGTGTGTGTGTGTGTGTGTGTGTGTGTGTGTGTGTGTGTGTGTTTGTGGGTAGTGTTTTTTTTTATTTCTTATTTTTTTTACACTACTTATTTCTTCAGCTCTACTCCCATATTTTTTCTTCTAGCTTCAGTACACATTAGACTCCGGATATTTTGCCATTTCCTTGTAATTTCTTTTTTGCTAATTCCCAAGTTTTCAGCTATTCCTTTAATTTTACTAATTTTCAGCTCTTTGTTTCTGTACTCAAGCAAAGTCACATTCCACAGTTCAGGAAATTTCTCGTATTGCTGAATTAATGCAATTGTTTGGTCTTTATTCCACTTTTTTGGCAGATGTTCTCTCGCGAGAGTAATGAAAACTTTCAGAGATCTGAATATTCTCTGGAGAGAGTGGAGAGCTACAACCTAGCTCTACGAGCGTGCTGTCTAGAGTGTTTAGACTGTAGCATGCGCGAGAGAAGAGAAACACTCGCGAGAGTAGAGAGAAAATCTCGGAGAGTCCTCTACAGCCTGTTTACATTCCATAGAGCAGCTGTCTGAGAGCAACT
>NC_090735.1:148157845-148170345 GCF_036898095.1 Palaemon carinicauda | reverse complement strand
GTGTATTAATGGAAATAATACTAAAATGGTTATTCATAGAATAATCATGACTTAACTCTCCTTAATGATATATAGATTTTGGGAGAGATGCTTTTAGCGATGTCATGCATCTTTAAACATGTCGGAGGAAAGTCCAAAAAATATATTTATAGTAGAATATATTATGTGTTGATAGATAATTTTTATTTTGACTAGGATATGTTTTTCAATCTACTGTATACAATACACATAATAAAATTGTGCATTATGTATGAGTGGTAATGGCCACCTTCTGATGAACCTTTTTCTTGGAATGTTTAGCCTTATAGACCTTATTCAATATCCTTTAATTTATAGAGATTAATATTTTGTAAGGGGTCATTTTCCCTTTTTACTGTAATTGGTTACCAATGACATATCATCATTTCTGCTATTTCATTACTAAATTATTTTTAATAAGTTTTTTTATTTCCTCTTTAGATGGTAAATCTAACACTATTTTTCGTTTTCGTTTTTACAGCTTTTACTTGAAACTTTTCAATCCACATAAGAGAAGTAAAAACTAGCCTACAGATACATGAATTTGAGCGTAATCAGTATTTCCCATAATTTTCTATTCTTGATTATCAAGTAAGTTTACTATTATTAGTAAGAGGAAATCAAGTTTGGGAGAATTTTCATAGCCATCTAGACGATATTTGCCCTTATAATCTGAATAAACCAACCATAAACTGAAAATTTATTCGTCATTTACTCTTGTCGTAATCAGTATTATCGTCTAAGATTTTATTATTGCTCAATTCCATTAAGAATTATATTTTCACACCTCATACGTTTCGAGCTGTCGACCTTACTGCTCCAAGACTCCTCGCTGCTGGAAGGAAGGACGCTTGTGACTGGTAAAACGCGTGAACATACACCACCAGGGTCTAAGCGATGTCAGGCAAGATAGCCGATCGGGACTACGGCTTAATCAGAAGAAAGCAAAAGAAAAGTCATTCAAAGAGAAGGCAACCGTGCTTTCCCCATTTACATGAGAAAAAAGCTCGTAAATAGAGGAAGAAATAAGAATTTATTTCTTGATGTACTGCTGATAACACGACTATCATCCCGGAGGTATAGGATCTATCTTTGAAACACCCTGTATCTATCTATCTATCCATCTATCTAACTATCTAAGGAATAGATGAATCTTATGTAAAACATTTGAAGATACCTATAGAGGACGTACAGCAATCCTAAAACTACCTAAAGATGATGACAAAATTCCGATTGAGAAAGGAGTTTAAAAGTGTGATTCCATCTCTCCTAAATTATTCAATGTAATTCTTGGAATTACATTTCCGGGAAATACCATAATAACTTACATTTACAGATGAAATAGTTCTCTTTTGTGAATCATGGGAGGAATTGCAAAACATGATAGAAGAATTTAATAGAGAAAGCAGATAATGTTCAATGAAAGTGCAGATAGATAACCAATAAGAAATATGGAGGAATCTCAAGAGATTGTTAATGGATATATGTACTTAGGGCAGGTAGCAAGTGTTTCTCCAAAACATGAGAGTGCAATTAGAAGAAGGATAAACATAGGAATGGGGAGCTTTTGGCAAATAAAATTTTATAAAAGGGGATGCAACTTATTCTTAAAAGAAAAGTATTCAATTAGATGGTAATACCATTATTAACTTATGCATCAGAATGGGTCCCTAAAGATTTCAAACGAAGCAGAGGAATGAAGAGAAGACGGAGGAATAACAAGCTAAGAAAATATGCGAGTATAGACTGGCATAGGAAGACCATTAACTGATGCATATATATATATATTATATATATATATATATATATATATATATATATATATATATATATATATATATATATATATATATATATATATATAAATATATATACATATATATATATATATGTATATATATATATATATATATATATATATATATATATATATATATATGTATATATATATATATACATATATATATATATATATATATATATATATATATATATATATATATATATATATATATATATATATATATATATATATATATATATATATGAATATATTTGTATATATAAAATATATATATGTATATATATATATATATATATATATATATATATATATATATATATATATATATATATATATATATATATATATATATATATATATATATATATACATACATATATATATATATATATTTATAAATATATATATATATATATATATATATATATATATATATATATATATATATATATATATATATATATATATATATATATATATATATATATATATATATATATATATATATATATATATATATATATAATGCATCTGTTGTATGTTCATGGCAATTTGGATAATATATCGAATAGTCACTGAAAATCATTCTCTTCCCAAATGTGCCGTGATGCGTATCTTTCATTATAACTTCAAATGGAAAATCTGGTTTTAGTAGCTCTACAGATTTTCACCCGAAATGGAGTCTATGATAGATGAGGGGTTAATTAATGGCCAGCTTCTCTGTTCTCCTAGAAATGTATTTTCATTTCATAATAGAATTTATAACGAAGGGGAGAGTACAATGTGAAACTTGAATAAATGAATTCAATGAAGTTAAAGGAAAACACTTGCTTAGGATAAAGATTTTCTATTTACAGTTATGGAAAAGACAACACTGAAGAAAGTATCACTCAATTATACATTAGTACAATGGCAATGAAGATTGTAAGATAATATGAATGAATGAATAGAGAAGTACCTTACGAACTGAATAAACAAGGCTGATGGATATGCAAGTGAAGGTAATCCCCATAACCATCGGATTAGTCAGGACAATAGGAATCGAGAGGAAAGAGAGCAGATATAGCCCAAGGACTCGTTCATAAAAGATTGCTACCGGATACAGCTCATATAGTGAGAAAATTATACTAACAATGAAGACGTTTGCTACCGTACACTATGAACCACCAGTCTCGAAAGACTATAATAACAATACATAGTAACAACAACAACAACAAAAACAATAATAATAATAATAATAATAATAATAATAATAATAATAATAATAATAATAATAATAATAATAATAATAAGTCTATGACAGAGTAAAAGTTTTCATGCTTCTAATTAACTACTTTGTATACCGGAAGTATGTTTTCTATTTTTTTTGGCTTCTATGTGAAATCTTGGATGCTCATCGAGGTATGTTCGAATTTGATAAATTCACAATGCTTCTGAAATGAGAGTTAGGGAGGTTTCTTTTATAGTTATGTAATGTTTAAACCGTGCGGTATATGTTACGAATGTGGTAGCTATTTATTCGTAGGTTGCGTTGAATCTTACTGGCGCAGTTGTATTATTCCCTTATGAAAGAGGTAAGTTCCATTCCTAATGTATATTATCATATTTTTTTTTTAATTTTCCCTCATTATAACACTAAAAAGGAGGAAATGTTACATAGATATCTCTATATTTAAACATCATGCAAGAATTTGCCTTCTACTAATCAATGTCTCACTTCATGACATCATCAATCAATTCCTTTGAATCGAAGAGAAACAAATAATGTCGTGATATCTTACTGTTCTGGTCAGAACTCGCCAAGGAGTGGGTTACCCCTTGTCTTCGATTCTGGGTATTATAGGAGAGATGGTTACTGTGGCTCTGACCTCAGTTGTCTAGATATGGTTCAAAGCAAGGTCTATACTTTATATAGATCTTGGTTCTGTGACGAGCCGAGAGAAGGTTGTGACTTAAAGACAGGATGATAGCAACTGAGTAACTTTATTACAAAATACTCTATTTATATACAAAAACTCAATGCAACAGGAAATTTCCTGTTCAACCGAGACCGCACCGGTTAACAGTTAACGGTGAGAAAAACAGACACATTATTTTAGGTTCAATGCAACAGGAAATTTCTTGTTCAACCGACACTGCATCGGTTAACAGTTAACGGGGAGAAAAACGTACATGTTATTTCAGGCTCTCTTTAGTGCGAGGAGAGAGTGAAGATACAAGCATAATATATACACAAAATGAAATGTCGTTACTATTTACGATCGTGTGACATACTGTTGGTGCATGGCTCCCTCCTTAAAAATGACATACTGTACATGTTAAATTGGGTGCCCTGATCTAAAGAGGCGAACTGTAGGCAGGTGATCTGGCAGGAGATAAGCAGGTTTTAGACGATCAATGGAGACCCAGTCCTCTTTGCCGCGAATGTTTAGTACGAATGCTTTCCGACTGCTTTGGATCACAAGGAAAGGGCCCGTGTAAGGAGGCGTTAGTGGTGGCCTGCTAGCGTCATTGCGCAGGAAGACGTGCATTGAAGAGTGCAAGTCTGTCGGTATGTGATGCTTTGCTGGGGGCTTGTAAGTCTGGTGGCATGGAGTAAATTTTCCTACGACGTGACGTATGCGCTGGAGATCGTTGGAGGAGGTTGTAGAAGGAAAAATTCGGCAGGGACGACCAATGGTTCGCCATACACAATTTAGGCTTCCGAGACGTCGATGGGGTCTTTAGGAGTGGTCCTTAGTCCTAGGAGGACCCAGGGAAACTGAATAAACCAGTTGGAATCCTTGCAGCGGGACATCAAAGCTGCTTTGAGGGTGCGATGAAAACTTTCAACTGTTCCATTGGCAGCAGGGTTGTAGGTAGTTGTCTGATGTAGGGTGATGCCCAGGATATTAGCTTATGATATCCACAATTGATAGGTGAAAGTGGTACCCCTGTCAGAAGGTATATGTTCAGGGATACCAAATCTTGCAATCTATCCTAAGAGTAAGGCAGATGAACATGAGGCGGACGTTGCAGTTTCCATGGTAAGGGCTTCAGGCTAACGAGTGGAGCGGTCGATGACGGTAAACAGGTGATGATGTCCTTGTGATGTGGGCAGGGGGCCTACAACGTCGACGCGAATGTGTGCGAAACAATGCTGAGGTTGAGGAAAGGTGCCCACTCCTGAATCCGTGTGTCGATGTACTTTGGAAGTTTGGCTAGAAGTACAGGCACGGACCTAATCCTTAGTTTCCTTAGAAATGCCGTGCCAAATGAACGGCGTCTTCAGCAGCTGTGCAGTAGAACGGCACGAGGGATGTGAAAGACCGTGAATGAAATTAAACACCTGCCGACGCATGGGAGCAGGAATCCAAAGTCGTGGTCTACCAGTACTGACGTCACAGAGAAGGGTGGTGTTTGAGTCTTTGAGGGGGAAGTCTTCCCAATGGAGAGACGTGCAAGATGTTCTACATGCTTGATACTTTGAATCCTGTCGTTGGGCTTCAGCCAAGGCATTGTAATCCAATCCCGGTTAAACAGCAGCCAACATGTTTCTTGACAGGTCATCGACAACGGGATTAATTTTCCCAGGGACGTATTGAAGGGTGCAATTGTATTCAGCCACGGCGGAGAGATGTCGGCGTTGATGGGCGGACCAGGTGTCAGACTGTCGAGTGAAGGTGTGCACCGAAGGCATGTGGTCTGTGCGAATGACGAAGGGCGTACCGTCTATGAAATGGCGAAAGTGACGGACAGCCAAGTGCACCACCAGCAATTCACGATCAAAGGTAGAATAACCCGATTCTGCCTTGGGCAGTTTTCTGCTGAAGAATGATAATGGGCGGGGCGAGCGGTTGACCACCTACTCGAGCACTGCACCAATAGCAATGTCGCTGGCATCGGTGGAGAGAAGGAGAGGGGCATGTGGGATGGGAAAAGTGAGAGCCGCAGCGGTTAATAGGGCCTTCTTTGCATTGCAGAAGACCGCTTCTTGAAAGGGACCCCACTTCAGGTCCTTTGGATGGCCCTTGAAGGAAGCGTAGAGGGGAGCAAGAGTGGCGGCAATGGCTGACAGAAAATGGGGATAATAGTTGATCATGCCCAAGAGTTCCTGCAGAGCTTTGATGGTCGAGGGTGCAAGGAAGTCCTGAACGGCTGCTACCTTCTCAGGGAGGGGATAGACTCCTTCAGCAGTGATGCGGTGCCCTAAGAACGACACTTCATTGGCACCAAAGGTACACTTGTCGTACCTGACTATAATGCTGTTTTATTACAGGCAGTCGAGCAGGATGCGCAGGTGACGGAGGTGTTCCTATTTTGAGGAGAAGAACACAAATATGTCGTCCATATAACATACACAGAAGGGGAGGTCCTCTAAGATACCATCCATGAGACGTTGAAACGTAGCCCCAGCATTAAAAAGCCCAAAACAGGAGTAATTGAAGGTGTATGTACCAAACGGAGTGGTGATGGCAGTCTTGGGGATGTCTTCAGGGTTCATAGGCACCTGATAATACACCTCAGGAGGTCGACTGTAGAGAAAACCTTAAATTTGTTCAGGTAGGAGGTCATGTTGGCGATGTTTGAAAGGGAGTAGTGATCCAGTTCTATATGCATGTTTAGGCGCCTGTAATCCCTGCGCGGACGGAGGGAGCCGTCTTTCTTCAGAACGATGTATAAGGGTGATGACCATGGGCTTGGGGCCTTTTGGCAGAGGCCCATTTCCTCCATTTCGGTGAATGTCTGTTTGGCGGCTGCCAATCGTTCCGGTGTCAAACGTCTGAATTTTGCAAAGACGGAGGGTCCTGTCATCTTGAAATGGTGATAAATACCGTGCTTGGCAGGAGCCTTGGGTGTTTGGCGAAGTTCTGGAAGGATAACTTCTGGGTACAATGTGAAAAGGTGGGCATAAGCATCCGTGGATGCGCTGATGTGGAGAGCGAGGTTGGAAGGGGCGGGTTGAAGAGGTATCGACAAGTACGAGTCTGGGTTGACCAATTGTCGGTGGGCGACACCGACCAAAAGGTGGAAATGAGAGAGGAAATCCGCACCGAGGATGGGCAATGTGAATTCAGCTACGAGAAACTTCCAATTAAATTTACCGTTTCCAAATGATAATGTGAGGATCTCGTAACCGTAGGTGGGTATCGCAGATCCGTTGGCAGCTACCAAGCGGACATCAGCAGACATAGACAGACTACGTCGTGTCCTAAAGAGTTCCTTAGCAAAAGAGAACGATAAGAACCCGTGTCTACCAAAAATCGCACTCCCGTTCCCGCATCATGTAAAAAGAAAAGATTAGAAACACGGAAGGCCACCGCCACAAGCGATGGGCTACTTACACGTTTTATGGCCACTGACAATCCTTGGCATATTTCTTCGTGGTTGCCCCAAAACTGTTGTGGTAGTAGCAAAACTGAGGTGGATGGGAGGTAGTAAGTGGCTGTAGAAGTCGATGGTTGGGGCGCGAGCGAGTGGTGGGTGGTTGGTGGCTTTGTCGCCGCTTCGGCATGTCACGGGGTAGGCGTGTATGTCTTACGGCATTCACGTTAGATTCGGTTGATGTTGAATAGGCGTCCTCTTCGTCAGGAGTGGAGGCGTTGATGGAGGTCTTGAAATGGCTGTCCATAAGGGCGTCGGCTTTGATCATCAAATCCTTTATGGGTAAACTATCGAAATCAGGTTTGTCAGCACGTGCAGGTTTGGGTAAACGGCGTATCCAAAGGGTACAAAGTAGGTTCACCTCACTAGGAGAGCTGTCTGTGGCAGGTTGCAGGCGAGCGATACTGGTCATTTCCCTGAGGGCGAGCGAAACCTTTGGTCCCCCAAGGGTTGTTGAGAGAGCTGAAAAAAGCTTTGCTATATGGGCGGCTGGCGACAGGTGAGTACTGCTGCAGAAGGTATGTTTTGAGAGCGTCATAGGCTATTGGGGTGTCTCCTTGTTCACAAAGCCAGTCGGATATTTCCGGGAAGGTGTCCTCGGGTATTGCTGCGAGAACATAATCTGCTTTGTTGGTTGAGCGAGTCATGCCCTTGATGAGAAACTGGAGTTCCACACACTGAAACCAAGCAAATGCCTCTCCGCTGGCGAATGACAAAAGTTTCAATGGGGCAGCCGCTGCGCCAACTTCCGTAGAGTCTACCATAGTACCAATGACGGAAGGGTGAGGATTGAGTCGACTTCCGGCGTCACCGATGTGACGGCCAAGAGAAAGGTTATGACTCAAAGGCAGGATGCAATCAACTGAGTAACTTTATTAACGAACACTCTCCTTTATATACAAAAACTCAATGCAACAGGAAATTTCCTGTTCAACCTATACCGCATCGGTTAACAGTTAACAGTGAGAAAAACAGACATATTATTTTAGGTTCAATGCAACAGGGAATTTCCTGTTCAACCGACATGACATCGGTTAACAGTTAACGGTGAGAAAACGTACATGTAATTTCAGGTTCTTTTTAGTGCAAGGGAGAGCGAAGATACAAGCGTAATATATACATAAAATGAAATGTCGTTACTATGTACGATAGTGTGACACACGGTTGGTACAGTTCAAAGCTTGACGCAACGGAGCGCTGGGCGATTAGAGGAATGAAGAAAACGATTGTAACGGTGTCAAAGTCAATACCAAATCTCATTTCAGATAAAGCAATGTGCCTGTGATCACGGATTTTGTCATATCTGTGGCTTTTCTGCTTAAGCCATATCATCGAAATGTCCAGCAATAAACAGGTGATGGTGCAGTTGAGGCACAATAGTATTGAGTAAGCAATTACCGATGGAATTAGAAGGAGCTATGCATGATTACACCTGTGGTTAGTCATAAATTGTTTTCTTTTTCGTTATGATAAACCTTTGCATGCAGTAGTTGCCCTAAATCTCGGTATTCCTAGGATTCAGTCGTTTTTGATAAACATAAATAAATACACACAATATCTTCTTGAATCATATTGTAAATTTCAATAAAGAGGATGATAATTTTATTTTTAATTCTTTTTTTTTTTTATAAATTTCTATCATTGTTATTATTATATAATTTCGTTAAAGAGAGACTGAATTATATCCACTACTTGTCACTTAGACATATCTAACAAATATATTGCTACTTATAACGAATTAAATCATAGCTATAAACGTCGATGTTAGTATTAGGCATCCCCGTATAATGTCAAATAAATGATATTCAAGCAGTACAATTTCTTTAAGGTGATGTAATATGCATTATTTATTGAAATAAGCTGAAATTATAATAGGAGCCTCCTTGGGATACATGAAAGTAATACACTGCACATAGATTTTATAGAAAGAATTGTACAATAAAAGAAAATGAACAATCAATATAAGGAATTCTATCCTTTTTCAACCTAAATAGATCTATCATGGCAAGGGTATAAGGCAACATCAGACTGATGTGTGTTAATTGAAACTCAAATAATAGTACATTGATGGTATTGTAGGTGAAATAATTAAGGCAGTTGGATTATATAGGTACTTCATAGCAATAGTATCAAAGGTTTTTATTTCACTTATTTTGTTACGAAGTATCATGTAATTTGTTTAAGATTGTTATATGATCCTATGAGGTATGAATAAGGGCTTATGTTAATCTTTTCTATATCTTGATGAGGTATTGCGTCATGTTTTTGAGAAAATACGCAATTCCTATATTGGCCACGTGTTTTGGAATGTTCTCGAAAAGTCCAGTGTTAGATTTTATGGTTTTTTTTTTTTTTTTTTTTTTTTTTTTTTTTTTTTTTTCCGAGGACAAAGGTAGGCGGAGCAAACTGAGAGAGAGAGAGTTGCCGCACAGCGAGGTTGATTATCCTGTTCAATACGTGTTAGTTGATAACTCTGGCGTCGCTAGAGGCCGGCCCCCAAGCCACGAGAATAATCTATTAGAATATTCTTGAAGTAACTAAGTCATATATATGCAACCCAAGGGATTTAAAACAGCTGAAGAAACTCCAAGTGCCTATATTGTGTCCTCTCCTAAGTGATTAAGTTTATTTACGATATATATCATGTATAATGTGTTGAAACATGGAAGATGTGAAAGGTGATTTTAAATTTATTGTGTTGTGGTAAGTGTTAGTATTGTGTAACTGGCACAGGGAGAGTTATGTACAAACGTGAATTATATTTGTATCGTTATAAGGTTAACTATTTTCATTAAGTGTCAAGACTACTTAATTGTGTAAAAGTTAATTTCTAGTGAAATAAGTGATTGTATAATTTTCATAAGCATTTATTTCTTTGGTTGTTATAAGAGATACATCACTTTTTGATAGGTATGTGATTCTTCTCCTTTGCTTGCCCCAGTAGAGATTTTATTAACAATTCTGTGAGCAATTCTTACACCATAGCCACTGCATGAATTCCAAACTTTGGCAGCCTCATCTGCTTTCCATCAGATTTCCTGCGTAAATATTCTCTCCAGTCATTCCTGGCTTTCCATAACTTCACTTCCAGCACTCAAACACTTAGCATGTTCTACCTTGTAATTTTCATTATATCCTCAAAAACTTTCAACAATCAATTTTTGTCGTTGTTACCTTATCATAAAATCCCAAGTATCACTTGATAGCCAGGTTTTCTCCTTGTAACTGCACGTCCGAAACCTTAATTATATATATATATATATATATATATATATATATATATATATATATATATATATATATATATATATATATATATATATATATATATATATATATATATATATATATATATAAGTATATGTATTTGTATACTCATACACACACACACACACACACACACACACATATATATATATATATATATATATATATATATATATATATATATATATATATATATATATATATATATATATATATGTATGTATGTATGTATGTATATATATATGTGTGTGTATTAAAAATGTATTTATGACCAATGCAATATCATTAAGTCTATGGAGTACTTCTATGTATGTAAGATTTTCATCTTTATACATTATCATCATAGTGTAAAACCAAAGACAAATAATATGATTATCAATTATGAAAATTGATAATTGTCTTTTATTGACTAGAAATTAAATGAAATTAAAATTATAATACTCGTTAAAGTTTCAAGATAAAATCTAAACAGGAAAACAATAGATATATCTAATAAATAAAAAGTAAAACCATTGTAGGCTTAGAAAACTGATAGTCCTAACTTGATCAGCATTAGAATGAGTTTATAGCAAAGAATTGATATCGTTAGTATGTTTTCTGTAAATTCATCAACCAGGCCTACATGTATTTTATGATAGTTGTTTACAAATGGTAATTAGTCACATAAAAATCGTCCATAGAATATGAATTGGTTTTTGTTACAATCTGCTGTCAGATGCTAGGAAATGGCATCTAAGGGTGTTTCCTTTTGAAATAAATATTTTTGGGAGGCCCACAGACCACTTTACTACACTTTAGCCATCACACCCGAAAAAAAAAAAAAAACTCCGCCTCTGATAGTGTGTTGATGGTCAGTTGTCAACTTTGTCAAACCAACACTATTATCTCCATTCACCATAGAGCCACCTTGCAGAATATTTCCGGCGGTACCGCATTGGCTTATTTACAGTATATTCATCAAGTTTATTAATATTTTATTCTACGGAAGAGCATATGTGATGGCAATGACCAAATTTTCAGGATATACCTCGAATAAGTATTCGTTAAACTAACTAATTTTAGAATGACTTAAGTTCCTTCTGTGTGTTATTTATATTTCTCATTCGATAAAATAAAATAAATATAAATAAAAAGGAAAATACTGTTATTTGATAATGCAATATTTAATGGAATTATTTTTTCAAGTTCTTAAAGGTTGATTATATA
This sequence comes from Palaemon carinicauda, assembly GCF_036898095.1. Classification (NCBI taxonomy): domain Eukaryota; kingdom Metazoa; phylum Arthropoda; class Malacostraca; order Decapoda; family Palaemonidae; genus Palaemon; species Palaemon carinicauda. The sequence goes on along the minus strand of NC_090735.1, from coordinate 148,158,686 downwards.
TCCATATCAGTATTTCTTCAGTCTTTATTATTAGATTTTATACAAATCTAGAAGGTAATGCCTTGGGCAGATGAGATACAAGATAATGTTCCTGTTTAGAAGAGAGAGCAAAACCGTTGAAAATATCTTTAGATTATCTTGGGGCTAATACCACATAGCGACTATGGGCTATATTTTCCAACAATAAAGAAATTAAAGAAGAAGAAGAAAAAAGATACCTTTTTTAGCAATTCTTTTTTGAAAATGCATTTAATTGTGATGTGAGTTTCTTTGTTTTACTATACAAATGGTTTTTCTTTTATAAGTAGCAAATACTAGGACGGACCAATTGTATTAAGGGGACTGTTACCTATAACAACAACTACTCCTATAGTGACAATTTTCAACATGCAGCACGTATTATGACCCGTACTAGCTCTTCTGGACATTAAAAAGACTTGGGTTATGTTCATTAATTCTCTTCTCAATGTTTGGCCACAGTTAAGGAAAGGGGGAATGAGCTTTTTTATCAAGAGCTATGCCGTATAGTAATTGATTCAACTGATAAAAGAAAAAATCTGAAAATTACTAAAGTTTTGTTAAACATCTAGAATTGTCAATTTATATGGGAAGCGGTTTAACGATAAAAGATTATTGAAAAGATAAACAGATTACTGTCATTTGTATCCTTATGAAAAAAACACGCATTGCCCATAAAGTTTATACGTAAATTTATGAAATATAAGAGATATATCTGTATAGATTCAAATATGGATGATTAATTAACTAAAACAATTATAGTTGTAAGAAATAATATGAAGCTTTCAATCAGTCACTAATATCAGCCAATCAAATGAAAGGA
>NC_090735.1:148150345-148152845 GCF_036898095.1 Palaemon carinicauda | reverse complement strand
ATCGATTGGCAGCCTCCAAACAGATGTTCACCAAAATGGAAGAAATGGGCCTTTGCCAAAAGGCCTCCATCCCATGGTCGTCACCCTTACACATCGTCCTGAAGAAAGACAGCTCCCTTTGTCTATGTGGGGATTACAGGCGCCTGAGCATGCAAACAGTACCGGATCACTAACCCCTCCGAAACATCGCCAACGTGTCCTCCTACCTGCAAAAAGCAAAGGTTTTCTCCATGCTCAACATCCTAAAGGAGTATTATCAGGTGCCTATAAACCCAGAAGACATCCCCAAGACCGCCATCACCACTCCATTTGGTACATACACCTTCAATTACTCCTGTTTTGGCCTTCGTAATGCTGGGGCCACTTTTCAATGTCTCATGGATGGAATCTTAGGGGACCTCCCCTTCTGTGTATGTTATGTGGACGACACCCTCGTGTTGTCTTCCTCAAAGAGGAACACCTCTGTCACCTGCGCATCGTGCTCGACCGCATACAACAAAATGGCCTTGTAGTCCATTACAACAAGTGTACCTTTGGCGCCAATATAGTGTCCTTCTTAGGGCACTGCATCACTCCTGAGGGAGTTCATCCCTCCCTGAGAAGGTAGCAGCCTTTCAGAGCTTCCCCACGCCATCGACCATCAAAGCACTGCAGGAATTCTTAGGCATGATGAACTATTTTCACCGCTTTCCACCACCCATTGCCACCACACTTGCTCCCCACTATGCCTCCCTCAAGGGCAAGCCAATAGACCTGAAGTGGGGTCCCTTTCAAGAAGCGGCCTTTTGCAATGCAAGGAATGCCCTATCAACCGCTGCTCCTTTCACTTTTCCCGTTCCACATGCCCCTCGCCTTCTCTCTACTGATACCAGCACTTGGCAGTCCGTCACTTTCATCATTTTTCAGAAGGTACGCCCTTCGTCATTCGCACAGACCACATGCCTCTGGTGCACGCATTCACTCAACAGTCTGACGCCTGGTCCACCCGTCAACGGCGACACTTCTCCGCTGTGGCTGAGTACAATTGCACCCCTCAACATGCCCCTGGGAAAATGAATCCCATTGCCGATGTCCTGTCAACAAACACGTTGGCCACTGTTTAACTGGGATTGGATTACAACGCCTTGGCTGAAGCCCAACGACAGGATCCAGAGGATCAGGCTTGTAGGACATCCTGCACATCCCTCTGTTGGGAAGACATCCCCCTAAAAGACTCCAACACCACCCTCCTCTGTGACATCAGTACTGATAGACAGCAACTGTGGTTTCCTGCTCCCATGCGCCGACAGGTGTTTGATTTAATTCCCGGCCTTTCATATCCCTCCTCGTGCTGTTCTACTACATAGCTGCTCAAGACGAAGTTCATTTGGCACGGCATTACTAAGGATTGGGTCCGTGCCTGTACTTCTTGCCAAAGTACAACAACACATGGATTCAGGAGTGGGCACCTTTCCTCAACCTCAGTGTCGTTTCACCCATATTCACGTTGACGTTGTAGGCCCCCTACCCACATGACAAGGACATCGTTACCAGTTCCGCTGCAAGGACTCCAACTGGTCTACTCAGCTTCCCTGGCTCCTCCTGAGACTAAGGACAACACCTAAAGACGCCCTGGACGTCTTGGCAGCAGAAATGGTGTATGACAACCTGTTGGTCGTCCCTGCCGAATTTTTTCCTTCTGCAACCTCCTCCGACTATCTCCAGTGCATAAGTCATGTCGTAGGAAAATTTACTCCATGTCGTCAGACTTACAAGCACACCGCAAAGCATCACATACTGACAGCCTTGCACTCTGCAACTCACGTTTTCCTATGCAACGACACTAGCAAGCCACTGCTAACACCCCCTTACACAGGTCCTTTCCTTGTAATCCGAGGCAAGCCGAAAGCACTCCTACTAAACATTCAAGGCAAAGAAGATTGGGTCTCCATTGATCGTATAAAACCTGCTTATCTCCTGCCAGATGACTCGCCTACAGTTCACCTCTCTAGATCTGGACGCCCTATTTAACATGTACAGCATGTCATTTTCAGGGGGGGGGGGGAGCCATGTACCACCCGTGTGTCACACGATAGTACATAGTAACGACATTTCTCTTTTTTCTATATATCATCCTTTGTATCTTATCTCTCCCCTCGCACTGGAAGCAACTTGCATCAACCTGTCTGCCTATTTCTCATTGTTAACTGTTAACAGAACCAGTTGCCGGTTGGACAAGAAATAGCAGGTTGTATTTTGTGGCCTTCTTGCCGGGACCTAGTGTGTATATATACTCGATATGTCTATAATAAAGTACCCAGTTGCATTCATCTCGCCATTGACTCACAACCTATTCTTGGCATGTCACAACACTTCATTTGGTCCTTTTGGGGCGGTATTGTTTTTTATCTTAAGTCTTGCTATATATTATATGTTTCACTTTCTGGTAAGGGGCTTTTGGATCTAAATCTTGATGGAAGGTACCTCGCAATATCCGAGTTTCATCTTTGTAGGCCGAACC
>NC_090735.1:148137845-148140345 GCF_036898095.1 Palaemon carinicauda | reverse complement strand
TTGTAAACTTGATTATATTAAAGCCGTTAAATAAGAACCAAAATTACTATGACAGACATTTTGTAAATTTGATTGTGTTATAAGAGGAAAATTGCAACACTCAAAGAATAGAATACCAAAATAAGAAAAGAATACCACAATTACTCACACTTCTTCTAAACTTGTTTGTGTTTAAAGCAATTAAGTAAATAATTCATTCGACATCACTACAAACTTTACTATTCTCTGTGAATTAGATAGTGTATCCAGGAATAATTTAACAAGAACGAGCTAATGTTCAGGTAGGTATTTCTAACCTAACCAAAAAACTGCAACTTTTCAAGAAACCTTTCCCCCTCCAACACAGATATCTCTACGCATAATCAGAGATTGATCTCACGATAACTTCTGTTTAGTGACCTATTAAAGTTAGTGGACCAAGGGTGCACATGCTAGTATACACACGCACACACACACACACACACACACACACACACACACACACACACACACACATATATATATATATATATATATATATATATATATATATATATATATATATATATATATATATATATATATATATATATATATATAACAAAATATTTTTGTGTAAGTTATTCTATAATATTTTGTGTATCATAATCACTGTAACCTTTTAGAAATGGTTTAACGTACTATATATCTGAACTCACATAATCATACCTGCATTAAAAGCAGTATCATAATACCACGAATTACCTATATACTAAAGGTAGCCATTGCATTAATTATATTTGTTCTAATGAGTCTAGCTTGATTAATCGCTTATACATTTCGAATGAGAACTTATAGTATTTTGGAAACAACTTATTCGTAAGGGGCCCAAAATACGGAGGTAACGTATTCTAGATTTGTTGCATAATTCTATATCACGAACAATATTACACTCAATACCAAGTATTCATTTATCATTGAAATGGGAGAGATATATCTAATACTTCCTAAAGATACATTAAAAAAATATTTTTTTTTGGCAAAGGTTAGTAAAATCGAAAGTTATATTAACCCTTTCAATGTTCATGAAATTTTTATATCACTGTGACGGGAGGTAACAAAAATTAACTAAATCATTGACAACAGCAAAAACTTTCCCCTTACGTTATCGGCAACTGGACTCTTGGGCAGAAGGGTTATCTAAAATCAAGGGATATTTAAACTTAACATAGTCATAAGAAAATATTACTTGCGAGAAAAATCAACCAACAGTATTCAAATAAACCCGAAAACAACCAGAAACACTATATATATATATATATATATATATATATATATATATATATATATATATATATATATATATATATATATATATATGTGTGTGTGTGTGTGTGTGTGTGTCTGTCTGTCTGTCTGTCTGTGTGTGGGTGTGTGTGTGTGTGTTTGTGTATGTTTGTGTGTTTGTGTTGGGTATATTTGTTCGTGTGTATTGAAATAACGACAGTTACACGTTCTAAGAATAAAATATGCATTATAGTACCGAAGAGAAAAGCTAAATGACTTGACTGGAACTGATACTTTCGTTGTATTTTGACACTACCGAACTCGCAATGATAATGAAAATATGGGAGAATTATTTCAAAAGTAAACTGGGATCCCTGTGAAGTCCGTAAATTGATGTCCCCAGGTAAATGCGATTTAGAAAAAAAAGATCATATACAGGATTACTAGAAATTAGATCAAGGCTTAGATAAGTTGGGTGTAGGAAAAGTGTTTGATATGGATTACTGTCTTGAATTTCGACCAATAGACTCTTTAAGAGGAGTGAATTTGGTACTGCGGGAAGAAAAATCTATTTTAAATGCACCAAATACCTTCCCGAATCGTATAAGTGTACGACGAAATCTTAGCTGAGATGTAAAAGGTGATCCTATCAATTACTGAAATTGCGATTGTGAATAATAAGTTTAAGGTTTATTGAGATATGAAAATGTGTATACGAATAAACATATACACGTAAACATAGAAGTAAATATATGACATTTTCCTACTTGAATGGCCACCATATATTACGCAGTAATAGAAGAATACTTGCTGGATAGTTATGATGCATACAGTAATCCTCATAATGCTTAGTATGCATTCTGTTATGCCATATTTTATCTCTGAATATTTTGAAAACAAGAAAATCTATGCAAGAGCAGATAAGTAGATTTTCGATTAGCTATTCTGATTTACAGTTGATGGACTATTGAAGCACACCAAGTGTCAATGCAAATGTAAATATACTCGAAAACCTATCGCCAATGTATATCACACTAGGTTGGATTCTAAATTATTAGGACACTGATCATGATAGTAGTACGAAAGGAGATTGGGGAAGAAATGAAATTGACATGAATGGTGCATACGAATGATCATACGGGGTAATTATCAGAATATAAAATGCTACCGGGTGAGACATAGGCCTACCTCTGTAAGCAGGAATAAATATAACACGAACAATACAGATAAATAGAAATGCAATGCTGAAAAATAT
>NC_090735.1:148115520-148123020 GCF_036898095.1 Palaemon carinicauda | reverse complement strand
AGGCTATGTTGTGTCATGAACAGTTCCCTTTGCAAAAGAGAACGACAAGCACCCGTGTATACCAAAAATAGCATGCCCGTTCCTGCATCATATAAAAAGAAAAGATTAGAAACACCAGAGGTTGCCGCCATGAACTATGGCCTACTTATACGTTTTTTGGCCACTGACAATCCGTGGTACATTTCTTCGCGGCAGCCCCGAATCTGGAGTGGTAGTAGTGAAACTGCGGCCGATGGGCGGCAGTAAGTGGCTGGCGAAGTCGTTGGTAGGGGCGCGAGCAAGTGGAAGGTGATGGGTGGTTTTGTCGCCGCTCTGGTACATCACGGGATAGGCGTATGTGTCCTACGGCATTCACGTCAGCTTCAGTTGACGTTGAATAGGTGTCCTCTTTGTCAGGAGTGGAGGCTTTGATGGAGGTCTTGAAGGTCGTGAAGTGGCTGTTCATAAGGGCGTCGGCTTTGGTCATCAAATCCTTTATGGATAAACTATCGACATCAGGTTTGGCAGCGCGTACAGGTTCGGGTAAACGGCGTACCCAAAGGGCATGAAGTAGGTTCACTTCACGAGGAGAGCCGTCTGTGGCAGGTTGCAGGCGAGCGATACTGTTCATTTCTCACAATGGTTGTTGAGAGAGCTGAAAAAGATTTGCTATACGGGCGGCTGGCGACGGCGAGTACTGCTGTAGAGGGTATGGTTTGAGTGCGTCATATGCTATTGGGGAGTCTCTTTGTTCACAAAGCCAGTTGGAGATTTCCGAGAAAGTGTCCTCTGGTATTGCCGCTAGAGCATAATCTGCTTTGGTGCTTGAGCGAGTCACGCCTTGATTCGGAACTGGACTTCTGCGCTCTGAAACCAAGCAAACGCCTCTCCGCTGGCGAACGACAAAAGTTTGAATGGGGCTGCGCCAACTTCCGTGGAGTCTGCCGTAGTCAAAGTGAATGGGGGGGGGGAGGCGGGAGGAGTGAGTCGCACTCCGGGTCACCAATGTGACATGCCAAGAGTAGATTGTGAGTCAAAGGCGAGATGAATGCAACTGAGTCCTTTATTGTAGACACATCAAGTATATATGCACACTAGGTCCTGGTAAAAAAGTGAAAAAATACATGCTATTTCTTGTCCAACCGTCAACCAGTTCTGTTAATAGTTAACAATGAGAAATGGGCAGACAGGTTGATGCAAGTTGCTGTCAGTGCGAGGGGAGAGCGAATATACAAAGGATAATATATGAAAAAAGAGAAATGTCGTTACTATGTACAATCATGTGACACACGGATGGTACAGTGTGCACCAACGCAGTGCAAATATCCGAGAAAACACTGTGTTGGACACGCTATCTCAACAGTCCCAAGACGGATGCTGGCCCGCAGAAATCAAAGGGTAATAAACTAGCATTATTTTGAAGTTCACGACCGGAAACCTTCCGTTAAGGAATCAATTGATGGAACCCCCATTGTTCACAAGGAGAACAATTATAGAAGACTTTTAATTACTAAAACTATAAGAATCACCCTCCATATACCAACTTTGAACATACTGAAAGATTCTAATTATGCGCTTCCCTAAAGTAGAAAGCTACATGGATAAATTGAACAGTATGGTGGTGCAAGTCCGATCTTGCATCTGGTATTTGATTTCTTGAAAACAAAAATCAAAATTACATGCTAATTAAATTTTTTGTTAGTCAATAAAGAATAATAAAAAAAATCTATTGAATTATGTTTTGATGGACAAAACAGTAAAAAGAAATAAGCTAATATAAGATTATTCTTTCCTATTTTGTTGATAAGTCAACAGTTCAAATGGCATAATTGGTTTATCAGTAATGTAAAAAGCTATGAAAAATGAAATATTTAGAGAGAGAGAGAGAGAGAGAGAGAGAGAGAGAGAGAGAGAGAGAGAGAGAGAGAGAGAGAGAGAGAGAGAGAGAGATATCCTAAAAATATGGAATGCTGATGTTAGGGGTTTTCTGAATGAATCGTATAGCATCGGGTGCTTCGAATATAATGTTCATCTCCTTAAAAGAAGATTTCATTGTTAATTACATACTGTGTAGGAATAAGTTATCATGGAATTGATAGAAATTTTCAGAACCGAGATGTACTTTGCAATATGATTCTAAAACTTATTTTCTTCCTCTTAGCTTTCAAGTTATATATATATATATATATATATATATATATATATATATATATATATATATATATATATATATATATATATATATATATATGTGTGTGTGTGTGTGTGTGTGTGTGTGCATGTATATGTATATTTACAGTGTATATATATATATATATATATATATATATATATATATATATATATATATATATATATATATAAATTATTATGTGACGAACCACTGTGCAAACAATTACCCCTTTACAATGGGCGGTAGTTCTCTTCACACAACAAAATAGAAGTCATATGGGTAGACTTCCAAATTCACTAGTTTCTTATTACGAGTGTATAAGATTGTTGATTATGATCAAATGTATCTTCTTAAAGCTGGTTGCAGTCAATCGAAGCACCAATAGCAGGATAATTGGAGGACAGGAACAATAAACTATGTTATAAACAAAACTTTAATCTTACGTTAAATAAAATAATGAAAAAGCACTTCAAAACAACAATAATAAGCAATGCAAAGTGAATGGGTGAGTAAGGTAGATGAATCTCGTGGTGAGAACAATGTATTCTAACAAAACAATAAATTTGGGGTGACCTTATAACATGTAAGGTAAGAAAACAGGGATGATTTACAGCAGGAAGGTGAGTGTAAACAAAAGATAATGAGAAGAATGGAATGAGGATGGCGCTGAAATAAGGTGATGTATTTACAAAGAAAATGGAAAAATAAACTTTAGACAAATCAGATATGTTAGCATATGTACAACATATGGGGATATCACAGTCCCCCCTTGTTTTTGTTTTTTTCCATTTCCCGAGGATCAACCGAGGTTATCCTTGATAATGAGTCTGCCACAATGTTTTCTCGTCCTGATATGGCGATTACTTGGATATTATGTGCAGATAGTATGTATGACCATCTTAAAAGTTTAGGGTTGAGAGTAGTGGACCTATGGAGATGCGACAGAGGAGAGTGGTCGCTGTAGACGTAGATCGTGTCTTGTCCATCAACATAAATCTCGTATCTCTGGATGGTAGCTACGACGGCGAATAGTTCTTTCTCCACAGTGGGCCAATTTAGTTGGGAACCCATAAATCGTCCACTGGAATAAGAGACTGGTAACAGATCAGCTAGTGGGGGCAGGTTTCCTGTTATGGCTGTTATTGGAGCAGGATGCTGTAATAAAATGCCCCCTTATCCAAGATCACTAGCGTCTGTTTGGAGATAGAATGGTTTGGTGAGGTTAGGTGCCATTAATATAGGAGGAGATGACAAGTAAGTTTTTAGCTGGTTAGATATTTGATCATGTTGCTGGCTCCAAGAAAAATTTACTTTTGAAGAAGTTAAAGCAAATAGTGGTCCTGTGAATGGTGAGAAATTTGGACTGAACTTAGAGTAATATCCTACCATACCTAGAAATCTTTTTAATTCCTGTTTGGTAGTTGGAACAGGATAAGAAGTTATGGCGCTAATATTTGCATCATGGAGTAATACTTTACCACTGCCAACTCGATGACCAAGGTAAGATACCTGACCTTTGCAAAAATTACTTTTTGCTAAGTTGATCGTTAATCCATGTTGTTTCAACCTTGAGAAAACTTCTTTTATCTTTTGAATATGGTTTACCCAGGTGCCAGAGGCAATAATGATGTCATTTAAATATACAAATACTTTTTCCAAGTCCTGTAAAATTAAAGACATTACTCTTTGGAAGGTGGCAGGTGCGTTGGCTAATCCGAATGGCATTACATTATAACTAAACAATCCAAATGGAGTGATAAATGAAGAAATTTCCTTTGCTGTTTCTGTTAATTTAATTTGGTAATAACCCTTCAGCAAATCTATTTGGGTTAAGTAGGTTGAATTACTTACTTGGTCAATGATATCTTGTATGCTTGGTAGAGGATACGAATCTTTAATTGTTAAATTATTAATTTTCCTGTAATCGGTACAAAGACGAAATTTACCATTTTTCTTTCCTACTAGGAGACATGAGGAAGCCCATGGTGACGCACTGGGTTCTGCCAATCCTTCTCTTATCAAGTAGTTCACTTCTTCTTTCATGATACACAATTTCTTCTGTGATGTTCGATAGAAAGCTTGTTTAATGGGTGCAGCACCTGGTTTTAGTTTGATATCATGATCTAGCATGGTGCATCTGCCTGGTTTATCTGAAGTTATACTAGGAAATTCATGGAATAAAGCTACTAAAGATTTACATTTTGATGCATATAAGGGTTGTAGATAGTCTGATAAGTTTTCCAAGATCTTCGAGTTTTGAGAATCCTGCCAAGATGCAGTTATTGGATCATCTGTAAATTGATCCATAGGACAATGTATGTATGGTATGGAACTAGTAATCATTACCGTTTTACTTTCAGCTGTTGAGGGAGACAAATAGGCCTTTAAGAGGTTTATGTGGACTAATTGAGTAGAATTACGCTTATCTGGAGTGGCGATTATATAGTTGGTTGGCGAGATACGTTGAGTGATGGTATAAGGTCCCTGGTATTTCTCTCGTAGGGGAGAGCCTGCAATCGGATGGTATAGCAGCACTGCATCTCCTAAATTGAAACTTCTGGTTTTAGCCTTTTTATCATAGTTAATCTTCATCTTCTCTTGAGCTGTTATCAAGTTAGTTTTGGCAATGGAGTGAAGATCTGAAAGTTTCCTGTTGAGTTCCGAAATATATTGGGAAAGAGGTACCTCATTATCTCCTAACTTCAGGATGCGTTCTTTGACTGAACTGAGGATAGTTCGTGGCCGTCGACCGAAGAGTAGTTCAAAAGGTGACATACCAGTAGACTGATTTCGAACTCCTCGTATGATGTACATGATCAGTTCCAAATCGCAATCCCACTCGTTACCTGAACTATGGATGTATTTCCGGAGAAGATTTTTAATGGTCTGGTGAGTGCGTTCTAATGCTCCATTGGTCTGTGGATGGTAAGCTGAGGATGAGACTTGGGTTATATGGTAATCTTTCATAGCTGTTTTAAAAGCATGACTCATGAAATTGGTTCCTTGATCACATTGTAGTTCAGTTTGAAATCCTACAACAGTAAATATGGACACTAGTGACTTTAGGATGTTCTTGGCTGAAATGTTTCTTAAAGGTACTGCAAATGGATAACAGGTAGTTGGGCATAAGGCCGTAAGCAAGTATTCATGTCCCCTTTTTGTCTTTGGCAAAGGGCCTACACAATCTACTATGATCTTACTGAAAGGTTCTTTAGGCACAAGTATAGGTTTTAATGGTGCAACTGGTACTTTCACATTAGGACTACTTACTTTTTGACATGTTGTACATGTTTTTACGTACTCTTTAATGTCATTCTTCATGTTTGGCCAATAAAAGTCTTGACTGATGCGTTCATATGTTTTAGTAATACCAAGATGAGAGTCAGCAGAGTGAGACAATTCTAGGATCAGGGGTCTTATATCCTTAGGAACAACTACCTGGAATAGATCCTTCCAGGTTTCTAGATGACTGTTCTTGCTGGACCTGAATTTTCTCATTAGTACATCATTATTAATATAAAAATAAGAACACTTGTTGGTATCCTTTGGTTTCACTTGGTTGAAACACTGCTGTAGAGCGACATCTTTCCTTTGTTGATAGCTAAAGGAATCAGGCTGGATCTTATCTGTACTCATCAACTCGTTGAAATCCATAGGTTCAGAGACTGGCAACGGGTTTGATGATGATTCAGTAGGGGTGTCCTTTTTACTGCTTCGTGTCACTGCTAAGCATTCCTCCTGTACAACATCACCTGGAGATACTGCTATTAAGTTTATTAAGACAACAGAGTTAGCTATGTCATTACCCAGGATTACATCTACATTCTTGCATGGTAACAGTTCTGGATTTACAGCTACTTCAGTAGTTCCAGAGAAATAAGGACAATGAAGGTTTACATTAATGAGAGGCAACATAGACTTACTGGTTAAGTCATTAACTGCAACATACCTGTGAGTTTCACCTTTAGGTCGTATTACTTTAGGAGAGACGATCGTTTGAGAGGATCCAGTGTCTCTGAGTATGGTTACAGGTTTACCATTTATTTTGCCTGAGCAAGTGAAGGGAGCAAAAGCTTGGGACTCGTGTGATGCACAATGGAAGGTCTTTTTCTTCTCCACCTTAGGTTTTGGTTCCTGTTTGGGCAGATTCATTTGCTTAGGAGAGAATTGAGGGGGATTAGGTTTTCTCTTTAAGTATGAAGCTGCACAATGTGGATCAGGACATTCTGAAATATGATGTCCTTCTTGTTTGCAGTATGTACAAGTTTCCTTAGGTCTAGTTTCTCTATATGGGGTTTTACCTACTTTATGAATAAGAGCATAGTCATCTGCCTTTAAAGCGGCTTTCTTAGGGTCAGATTCAAAACTGCTCTCTTAGATACACATTAATGCTACCTGGTATTTTCCCTAAGAACTCCTCCATTACTATTAAGTCTTTCAACTGCTCAAAAGTTTTGACATCTAATTTGTCTACCCACTTCTGAAACTGTTTAATCTTTCCATTCATAAATTCTAAAAAGGTTTGCTGAACTTGCTTCTGACTATTACGAAATATTTGCCTATAACCATCCGCAGTAATAGAATAAGCATCAAGGATTGCCTGTTTAATTATGAAATAATCATGTTCCTCTAACATAGTGGCACATACAGATAATGCTTTACCTTTAAATGAGTTCCGGATGATCAAATACCATTTGTCCTGAGGCCAATTGAGATTCTTGGCTGTGTCTTCGAACACAGAAAAGTAGTTATCAGGTTCCCGTTCTTCAAATGTGGGCAGCAATTTCTGCACCTTGCCCACATCAAAGGGTTCGGGAATTAGCTTACCTTCTTCCTTTTCTTTCAGTCTTATAAATGCCAGATCCCGTTCTGTTACTGTGACCGCTTCTCTCTCAATCTGCAGCCTAACACGGAGAGCTTTGTTTTTCTGTTCACTTTCTTTTTCTTGTTGCTCCAAAGCAGTTGCAGCAGCTTCCACAGCAGTTTCCACCTTGATACGTTCTAGGGAAGCAGCGACAGCAGCCGTGCGCTCTGCAGCAGCGGCTTTCCTCTCTTCTAACTCAGCGGCGGCAGTTGCAGCTTGTTCAGCAGCAGCGGCTCTTTCTCGTTCTACCAGAGTTGCGGCAGTTGCGGCTCTTTCAGCAGCAGCGGCTTTCCTCTCTTCTACCTCAGCGGCGGCAGTTGCGGCTCGTTCAGCAGCAGCGGCTTTCCTTTCTTCTACCTCAGCGGCGGCAGTTGCGGCAGTTGCCGCTGCAGTTGCGGCTTGCATCTTCATCTTTTCCAACTCCAGCTGCAGACTTAGTTTATTCAAGTCACCATTTGGATTGTTAACGGTTAGAGCTCGAACG
>NC_090735.1:148103020-148110520 GCF_036898095.1 Palaemon carinicauda | reverse complement strand
CCAAGGCATTACCTTCTAGATTTGCATAAAATCTAATAATAAAGACTGAAGAAATACTGATATGGATATATAATCAACCTTTAAGAACTTGAAAAAATAATTCTATTAAATATTGCATTATCAAATAACAGTATTTTAGTTTTTATTTATATTTATTTTACTTTATCGAATGAGAAATATAAATAACACACATAAGGAACTTAAGTCATTCTAAAATTAGTTAGTTTAACGAATACTTATTCGAGGTATATCCTGAAAATTTGGTTATTGCCATCACATATGCTCTTCCGTAGAATAAAATATTAATAAACTTGATGAATATACTGTAAATAAGCCAATGCGGTACCGCCAGAAATATTCTGCAAGGTGACTCTATGGTGAATGGAGATAATAGTGTTGGTTTGACAAAGTTGACAACCAACCATCAACACACTATCAGAGGCGGAGTATTTTTTTTTTTTTTTTTTTTTCGGATGTGATGGCTAAAGTGTAGTAAAGTGGTCTGTGAGCCTCCCAAAAATATTTATTTCAAAAGGAAACACCCGTAGGTGCCATTTCCCAGCATCTGACAGCAGATTGTAACAAAAACCAATTCATATTCTTTGGACGATTTTTATGTGACTAATTACCATTTGTAAACAACTATCATAAAATACATGTAGGCCTGGTTGATGAATTTACAGAAAACATACTAACGATATCAATTCTTTGCTATAAACTCATTCTAATACTGATCAAGTTAGGACTATCAGTTTTCTAAGCCTACAATGGTTTTACTTTTCATTTATTAGATATATCTATTGTTTTCCTGTTTAGATTTTATCTTGAAACTTTAACGACTATTATAATTTTAATTTCATTTAATTTCTAGTCTATAAAAGACAATTATCAATTTTCATAATTGATAATCATATTATTTGTCTTTGGTTTTACACTATGATGATAATGTATAAAGATGAAAATCTTACATACATAGAAGTACTCCATAGACTTAATAATATTGCATTGGTCATAAAAACGTTTTTAATACACACACACACACACACACACACACACATATATATATATATATATATATATATATATATATATATATATATATATATATATATATATATATATATACATACATATATATATATATATATATATATATATATATATATATATATATATATATATATACATACATATATATATATATATATATATATATATATATAAATATATATATATATATATATATATATATATATATATATATATATATATATATATATATATATATATATATATATATATATACAATGTGTGTGTGTGTGCGTGTATGAGCATACATATACATATACTTATATATATATATATATATATATATATATATATATATATATATATATATATATATATATATATATAATATATATATATATATATATATATATATATATATATATATATATATATATATATATATATATATATATATATATGTATATATATATATATATATATATATATGTATATATATATATATATATATATATATATATATATATATATATATATATATATATATATATATATATATATATATATAATTAATTAAGGTTTCGGACGTGCAGTTACAAGGAGAAAACCTGGCTATTAAGTGATACTTGGGATTTTATGAAAAGGTAACAACGACAAAAATTTATTGTTGAAAGTTTTCGAGCATATAATGAAAATTACAAGGTAGAACATGCTAAGTGTTTGAGTGCTGAAAGTGAAGTTATGGAAAGCCAGGGATGACTGGAGAGAATATTTACGCAGGAAATCAGATGGAAAGCAGATGAGGCTGCCAAAGTTTTGAATTCATGCAGTGGCTATGGTGTAAGAATAGCTCACAGAATTGTTAATAAAATCTTTACTGGGGCAAGCAAAGGAGAAGAATCACATACCTATCAAAAAGTGATGTATCTGTTATAACAACCAAAGAAATAAATGCTTATGAAAATTATACAATCACTTATTTCACTAGAAATTAACTTTTACACAATTAAGTAGTCTTTACACTTAATGAAAATAGTTAACCTTATAACGATACAAATATAATTCACGTTTGTACATAACTCTCCCTGTGCCAGTTACACAATACTAACACTTACCACAACACAATAAATTTAAAATCACCTTTCACATCTTCCATGTTTCAACACATTATACATGATATATATCGTAAATAAACTTAATCACTTAGGAGAGGACACACTATAGGCACTTGGGGTTTCTTCAGCTGTTTTGCATCCCTTGGGTTGCATATATATGACTTAGTTACTTCAAGAATATTCTAATAGATTATTCTCGTGGCTTGGGGGCCGGCTTCTAGCGACGCCAGAGTTATCAACTATCACGTATTGAACAGGATAATGAACCTCGCTGTACGGCAACTCTCTCTCAGTTTGCTCCGCCCACCTTTGTCCTCGGAAATAATGATAATAAAAAAAAAAATAAAATAAAAAAAAAACATAAAATCTAACACTGGACTTTTCGAGAACATTCCAAAACATGTGGCCAATATAGGAATTGCGTATTTTCTCAAAAACATGACGCAGTACCTCATAAAGATATAGAAAAGATTTACATAAGCCCTTATTCATACCTCATAGGATCATATAACAATCTTAAACAGTTACATGATACTTCGTAACAAAATAAGTGAAATAAAAACCATTGATACTATTGCTATAAAGTACCTATATAATCCAACTGCCTTAATTATTTCAGCAATAATACCATCAATGTACTGTTATTTGAGTTTCAATTAACACACATCAGTCTGATGTTGCCTTATACCCTTGCCATGATAGATCTATTCAGGTTGAAAAAGGATAGAATTCCTTATATTGATTGTTCATTTTCTTTTATTGTACTATTCTTTCTATAAAATCTATGTGCAGTGTATTACTTTCATGTATCCCAAGGAGGCTCCTATTATAATTTCAGCTTATTTCAATAAATAATGCATATTACATCACCTTGAAGAAATTATACTGCTTGAATATCATGTATTTGACATTATACGGGGATGCCTAATACTATCATCGACATTTATAGCTATGATTTAATTCGTTATAAGTAGCAATATATTTGTTAGATATGTCTAAGTGACAAGTAGTGGATAAAATTCAGTCTCTCTTTAACGAATTTATATAATAATAACAATGATAGAAATAAAAAAAATAAAAATAAAATTATCATCCTCTTTATTGAAATTTACAATATGATTCAAGAGGATATTGTGTGTATTTATTTATGTTTATCTAAAACGACTGAATCCTAGGAATACCGAGATTTAGGGCAACTACTGCATGCAAAGGTTTATCATAACGAAAAAGAAAACAATTTATGACTAACCACAGGTGTAATCATGCATAGCTCCTTCTAATTCCATCGGTAATTGCTTACTCAATACTATTGTGCCTCAACTGCACCATCACCTGTTTATTGCTGGACATTTTGATGATATGGCGTAAGCAGAAAAGCCCCAGATATGACAAAATCCGTGATCACAGGCACATTGCTTTATCTGAAATGAGATTTGGTATTGACTTTGTCACCGTTACAATCGTTTTCTTCATTCCTCTAATCGCCCAGCGCTCCGTTGCGTCAAGCTTTGAACTGTACCAACCGTGTGTCACACTATCGTACATAGTAACGACATTTCATTTTATGTATATATTACGCTTGTATCTTCGCTCTCCCTTGCACTAAAAAGAACCTGAAATTACATGTACGTTTTCTCACCGTTAACTGCTAACCGATGTTATGTCGGTTGAACATGAAATTCCCTGTTGCATTGAACCTAAAATAATATGTCTGTTTTTCTCACTGTTAACTGTTAACCGATGCGGTATAGGTTGAACAGGAAATTTCCTGTTGCATTGAGTTTTTCTATATAAAGGAGAGTGTTCATTAATAAAGTCACTCAGTTGATTGCATCCTGCCTTTGAGTCATAACCTTTCTCTTGGCCGTCAGATCGGTGACCCCGGAAGTCGACTCGATCCTCACCCCTCCGTCATTGGTACTATGGCAGACTCTACGGAAGTTGGCGCAGCGGCTGCCCCATTGAAACTTTTGTCATTCGCCAGCAGAGAGGCATTTGCTTGGTTTCAGCGTGTGGAAGTCCAGTTTCTCATCAAGGGCATGACTCGCTCAACTAATAAAGCAGATTATGTTCTCGCGGCAATACCCGAGGACACCTTCCCGGAAATATCCGACTGGCTTTGTGAACAAGGAGACACCCCAATAGCCTATGACGCTCTCAAAACATTCCTTCTGCAGCAGTACTCACCTGTCACCAGCCGCCCATATAGCAAAGCTTTTTTCAGCTCTCTCAACAACCGTTGGGGGACCAAAGAGCTTCGCTCGCCCTCAGGGAAATGACCAGTATCGCTCGCCTGCAACCTGCCGCAGACAGCTCTCCTCGTGAGGTGAACCTACTTTGTACCCTTTGGATACACCGTTTACCCAAACCTGTACGTGCTGACAAACCTGATTTCGATAGTTTACCAATAAAGGATTTGATGACCAAAGCCAACGCCCTTATGGACAGCCATTTCAAGACCTCCATCAACGCCTCCACTTCTGACGAAGAGGACGCCTATTCAACATCAACCGAATCTGACGTGAATGCCGTAAGACATACATCGCCGACATGACCTCCTACCTGCACAAATTTAAGGTTTTCTCTACAGTCGACCTCCTGAGGTGTATTATCAGGTGCCTATGAACCCTGAAGACATTCCCAAGACTGCCATCACCACTCCGTTTGGTACATACACCTTCAATTACTCCTGTTTTGGCCTTTGTAATGCTGGGGCTACGTTTCAACGTCTCATGGATGGTATCTTAGAGGACCTCCCCTTCTGTGTATGTTATATGGACGACATACTTGTGTTCTTCTCCTCAAAATAGGAACACCTCCGTCACCTGCGCAT
The DNA here is from genome assembly GCF_036898095.1 of Palaemon carinicauda. Taxonomy (NCBI): domain Eukaryota; kingdom Metazoa; phylum Arthropoda; class Malacostraca; order Decapoda; family Palaemonidae; genus Palaemon; species Palaemon carinicauda. Next base: position 148,105,543 of record NC_090735.1, on the reverse strand, counting down.
CCTGCTCGACTGCCTGCAATAAAACCGCATTGTAGTCCGGTACAACAAGTGTACCTTTGGTGCCAATGAAGTGTCGTTCTTAGGGCACCGCATCACTGCTGAAGGAGTCTATCCCCTCCCTGAGAAGGTAGCAGCCGTTCAGGACTTCCTTGCACCCTCGACCATCAAAGCTCTGCAGGAACTCTTGGGCATGATCAACTATTATCCCCGTTTTCTGTCAGCCATTGCCGCCACTCTTGCTCCCCTCTACGCTTCCTTCAAGGGCAATCCAAAGGACCTCAAGTGGGGTCCCTTTCAAGAAGCGGTCTTCTGCAATGCAAAGAAGGCCCTATTAACCGCTGCGGCTCTCACTTTTCCCATCCCACATGCCCCTCCCCTTCTCTCCACCGATGCCAGCGACATTGCTATTGGTTCAGTACTCGAGTAGGTGGTCAACCGCTCGCCCCGCCCATTGTCATTCTTTAGCAGAAAACTGCCCAAGGCAGAATCGGGTTATTCTACCTTTGATCGTGAATTGCTGGTGGTGCACTTGGCTGTCCGTCACTTTCGCCATTTCATAGACGGTACGCCCTTCGTCATTCGCACAGACCACATGCCTTCGGTGCACACCTTCACTCGTCAGTCTGACACCTGGTCCGCCCATCAACGCCGACATCTCTCCGCCGTGGCTGAATACAATTGCACCCTTCAATACGTCCCTGGGAAAATAAATCCCGTTGTCGATGACCTGTCAAGAAACATGTTGGCTGCTGTTTAACTGGGATTGGATTACAATGCCTTGGCTGAAGCCCAACGACAGGATTCAAAGTATCAAGCATGTAGAACATCTTGCACGTCTCTCCGTTGGGAAGACTTCCCCCTCAAAGACTCAAACACCACCCTTCTCTGTGACGTCAGTACTGGTAGACGACGACCTTGGATTCCTGCTCCCATGCGTCGGCAGGTGTTTAATTTCATTCACGGTCTTTCACATCCCTCGTGCCGTTCTACTGCACAGCTGCTGAAGACGCCGCTCATTTGGCACGGCATTTCTAAGGAAACTAAGGATTGGGTCCGTGCCTGTACTTTTAGCCAAACTTCCAAAGTACATCGACACACGGATTCAGTAGTGGGCACCTTTCCTCAACCTCAGTGTTGTTTCGCACACATTCACGTCAACGTTGTAGGCCCCCTGCCCACATCACAAGGACATCGTCACCTGTTTACTGTCATCGACCGCTCAACTCGTTAGCCTGAAGCCCTTACCATGGAAACTGCAACGTCCGCCTCATATTCATCTGCCTTACTCTTAGGATGGATTGCAAGATTTGGTATCCCTGAACATATTACTTCTGACAGGGGTACCCCTTTCACCTATCAATTGTGGATATCATAAGCGAATATCTTGGGCATCACCCTACATCAGACAACTGCCTACAACCCTGCTGCCAATGAAACAGTTGAACGTTTTCATCGCACCCTCAAAGCAGCTTTGATGTCCCGCTGCAAGGATTCCAACTGGTTTATTCAGTTTCCCTGGGTCCTCCTGGGACTAAGGACCAATCCTAAAGACCCCATCGACGTCTCGGAAGCCTAAATTATGTATGGCGAACCATTGGTCGTCCCTGCCGAATTTTTTCCTTCTACAACCTCCTCCAACGATCTCCAGCGCATACGTCACATCGTAGGAAAATTTACTCCATGCCACCAGACTTACAAGCCCCCAGCAAAGCATCACATACCGACAGACTTGCACTCTGCAATGCACGTCTTCCTGCGCAACGACGCTAGCAAGCCACCGCTAACGCCTCCTTACACGGGCCCTTTCCTTGTGATCCAAAGCAGTCGGAAAGCATTCCTACTAAACATTCGCGGCAAAGAAGACTGGGTCTCCATTGATCGTCTAAAACCTGCTTATCTCCTGCCAGATGACCTGCCTACAGTTCGCCTCTCTAGATCAGGGCACCCAATTTAACATGTACAGTATGTCATTTTTAAGGGGGGAGCCATGCTCACACGATCGTACATAGTAACTACATTTCTTTTTGTGTATAAATTATGCTTGTATCTTCACTCTCTCCTCGCACTAAAGAGAACCTGAAAAAACATGTACGTTTTTCTCCCCGTTAACTGTTAACCGATGCAGTGTCGGTTGAACAAGAAATATCCTGTTGCATTGAACCTAAAATAATGTGTCTGTTTTTCTCACCGTTAACTGTTAACCGGTGCGGTGTCGGTTGAACAGGAAATTTCCTGTTGCATTGATTTTTTGTATATAAATAGAGTGTTTTGTAATAAAGTTACTCAGTTGCTTTCATCCTGTCTTTGAGTCACAACCTTCTCTCGGCTCGTCACAGAACCAAGGTCTATATAAAGTATAGACCTTGCTTTGAACCATATCTAGACAACTGAGGTCAGAGCCACAGTAACCATCTCTCCTATAATGCCCAGAATCGAAGACAAGGGGTAACCCACTCCTTGGCGAGTTCTGACCAGAACAGTAAGATATCACAACATTATTTGTTTCTCTTCGATTCAAAGGAA
>NC_090735.1:148080520-148093020 GCF_036898095.1 Palaemon carinicauda | reverse complement strand
ACTTTGATGGAAGAGGTCTAGAGCTCAATAAAGGCCAAGAGTTGACATTGGAGCCGGGAATGTACCAAGAAAGACGTCGAAAAGATAAGTGAAAATATAGCTATTTTTATGATATTATTACAGTTTCATCCATTATGGGAAATCTATTATAATAATATATTTCCCGAGTAAAGCAAGTCTTTTGTAGTATTTCTGTAATATATTATCTGTCGCAAATGCCTAGTTCTTTATATATCGACGATCAAACTCACGCTACTCATGTCTTCCTCCCAGATTTTTTCTAAGTCTGTTGTTATTGTTGACTGTGGCTTGTATTTGCTTAAATGAGCCCTGTAACCACTATAATCCGCTGACAAACTAGTCCACTATGAAGTCTTACACGTTTGGCCAATCACAGTGCCTGTCCACTATGACGTCATACATGTTTGGCCAATCACAGCGCGACAATACAACTGCGCGACGATACATTATCTTCCCAGGCATTTCATTTCGTTCTTAGACATGGAGACCATAGAAAGCAAGTCATCTCATGTTGCACAAGAAGTTGAAATTCCATCTTCTTGTCCTGACTGTTTCCTAACTTACAATGAATTTGTTGAAAAACTAGTGCATTTGTGCCAGAGACACAATTTAATTTTACAAAATAAAAATTGTCCCGCATGCCAAGGAACCTTCCCAACGGCTTCACGTTTTCCTCAAAGCAGCAGCATATCTTTATGAACCAACGGTTTAAGGTAAGCTTCATTAATTTATAGAGTATATTATAATGGTGATATTATAACGATGTATACAGCAGTACCATCACTTTGGATTTGGTTTGATGGATGTGTTAGGTAGTGGCTGTAAGGGGGGGGGGGGGGTCGCAGGGGCTAGGCCTAGGTAGGGGTACAGGGCCCTAGGTTAGGTGGTTGTATTAGGTTCGGTAGTGTCCCGAATATCACTGTGGTCTTAAGGGGGGTTGCAGGGGGGGGGGGGCGGAGGCCCCCCCCCGGTAGGCCTAGGCAGGGATACAGGGCCCCTATGCTAGGTTAGGTGGGTTTTCTTAGGTTCAGTAGTGCCCTGAAAATCACTGTGGTCTTAAGGGGGGTCGCAGGGGGGGGCGGAGCCGCCGCCCCCCCCCCCCTGGTAGGGCTAGATAGGGGTATAGGGGGAGGGGTGGTGGAAGGATAAGTATTCATTTATTGCAAATATCATTTGACGCCACCCCCCACCCCACCCAAAACCCCGGTTCCCACCTGGTGTCCCCCATAATTGTTGGGAGGAAGTAGGGTCTTTCTGCATTCTGGAACAACTTGTTGTTTTAACTCCAATTACATAGTAAATCTCTAAATCGGATGGTTTGCGGTCAAAATAAACGTTAAATTCGTTGAAACTACACTATTTCTGATGCAACAAATATATTTTTATTCCAGTTTCCCCATAATGGATGAAACTGTAAATTTACCGTTTTTATTTTGTATACTTAGCAGTTGGTACAAGGAAATTGGAACATTGTGTTTATTTTATTTTATTGTTTTTAATCGCCTGTTGGTTGTTGTTATTCACAATACATTGAACATATTTAGATTGGGTCCGGTATGATAGTCATTGACGTCTAAAAGGGCAATCACAAAATTCCATTTCAAAACAGTTACTGTGGTTGTTGGATTGGGTAACAATAGGTCAGAAAGGGACGAATCAGAATTTATTAAAAGAGAATGGGTGACACTGGTATCAGAGAAACTAAGAAATAATTCCTTTGACGGTGACCAAGAATGGAAATGGTAAGCAAAGGCTGGTTTTTTATTACAAACTTTTTAAGGATTTAATCAGTATACAGTCTTCTTATCGCATAGAAATCTATTAAAAGTTGCCAATATCTTTCTCATTGGGGAAAAATTTAAAAAGTTTTCATAATGGATTATCTTTAGATATTTTTGTAAGCGGCGGTACATCTTTCTAAAGTTCTTAAGTCTGTTAGATATTGGAGATCTAAGGAAGTGAAGATTGAAGTATTTTTAGATGATGGCATATCTGCGGATGGTTGTTTTGAAGGGGCATTGGATGCTAGTTATTTACTTTAAAAGCTTCAAGATTTGGATTTATTTACAAGAAAGTATAATTGGTTTTCAGACTCTAAATTGTATTTAGAAAGGTTTACAGTGGACGAATACTGAAGGCAAATTTCGTAACTACAGTATTAGGATAAACTATGTCGTTAAAGACCTTGTTTAGATGCTAAACCTGCTGAATTAACAAAAAAAAAATTTCACTAATATCTTTTGGACAGAATTGTCTGTTACATAATTTCCACGAAATATGTCGTGAGAGGTATTGTAAAAATGAAAACGGTAAAGTATTTTTGTATTTTTACATATTGAGCAAAGCTAGTTGAGAACTTAATGGAGAAATATCAGATGCTCTACTTGAGATCACGTTTGGACGCAGAAATTCATTCTTTTTATTTTGGTCGTTACTTTAACTATATACTTGCATCAGACTTATTTAACCTAATACTTCATTGTGATGCCTAAGATGTAGGCAGTTTATCACTATATTGTGACGCCTAAGATGTAGGCAGTTTATAACTATATTGTGACGCCTAAGGTGTAGGCAGTTTATCACTATATTGTGATGCATCAGATGTAGGCAATTTATCACATTACGAAGCCTCGGATGTAGGCAATCTTATCAATATATTGCGACGCCTCATAGGAAATTTACCGCTATATTGTGACGCTTCAGACATAGGAAATTTACCGCTATATTGTGACTCCTCAGCTTTAATAGTTATATTGTGACGCCTCTGGTGTTGCGAAATTTATAAGTTGTGACACCTCAGTAGTAGGTTTGGAGTAATGCTGAAGTTTTTAGCGATGAATACAGCGATTTTTTTTTTATCATGAAAAGTGTGGTTGGAAACTGGACAACAAATTAATCTTAAAAATTAAACATGAAGGAGCAGGAGGCAGTTGACAGAATTATGTAAAGTACTTAGACAATGTTTGAACGTTGTTCCAGATAACAAAAAATTTTCGATTTTAATGCAAGTACGTAGCAAAAAGCCAGATTTAGAAATCATAGAAAACCAAAGAATTTAAACTTGTACTGAATACACTGTTCAGGTCATCAATGTATGTTAGCCCAGAAAGAGTACAAAAGAGCGGATATTTTGAAGTGTTGTCAACTAACATGGATGAATGGTCAATTCTTGCTTACATTTTTCAGTGTTATGGACTTGTGAGAGTTATTCATTCTTTCGACTGTTTTGCCACTTTTGAAAATATGTTGAGGTTTTTAATCTCTAATATTGGTGTCCCGGTACAGAGGGAATTGATGTTTTAACTTGAGGTTTGGTGCTCTATACCAAAGGTTATTAATAGAATGGAGGTAAAGATTCTTCACTTAAGTAGAATATTCCAGAGTGAAAGTCCTCTCCATCTTGACTTTTGATATTATCGAGGGAAACTTTATTGTTGAACTTTGAGTGTTTACGTAACAAAAGGTTTATTACACACGGCAAAGATAAAAGAAAAATGGGAAATTTTTCACTGAAATTTAACTTTGATATAGAAGGTAAAGTTTTTTGAAATTATAAGCATATATGTACAATGTTTTATTTTTGGAATCTGCTTTTCAGGATCGTGAATGCAATGAAATGCCAGCAGTCGTCTTTGACGGTGGCAGCTAATTTGGACAGGAAATTGGGGGACCTCAGTTGTCATGGGCATCTTCTATCATCGATGAATGACAGCACCGACAAGGCCTACAAACTTGTCTTTCAACAAAGAGAAACTTACAATAATGGTCACGAGCAAAGCGAAATGCCATTGTACGTTGCTTTATTTATCACGCTTTTATTAGATTCTGGTGCTTTAGTAATCTCCAGTGATCAAGCGATTTATGCCATAACGCGCATGCATGAAATGAGGGGTTACATAGATCCAACGGAAAATTCACTTGTTAAATCTTTGCAAGCACCTGTGAAACATTAAGCTGGTAGATCGGTGCATACAAAGGATCTTTTTTGATAATCAGGTGTTGCAGAATCTGCGCGGTTTATATTTTCCTATATTGAAAAACTTCTTTATTATTTTGATAGATCATTAAAGTTTTCTTATCTGAGATTTTGGGAATTAAGTTTATTATAATGTTAAGATTTCTTAGTTGAACAGAAAAAAAAATGAAAAATCGCCAATACTGTGAAGTTTTTGATATCGGAAGTTGTCACAAATGCTTTTCCATATTTGATGTATTTGCATGATACAGAGGAAGCTGGAATGATTTTGTTCTTTGATCGATTTATCTTTAATTAGTTTTTTAAAAGCTCCTGTAATGTAACCAAACAGAATTTTTGTTAAAACTGTGGCTACAAGTTCAAACATTGCAAACGATAACGTCAATGATAGGTGTCTTCATAGACATGAGTGTTGGTAGTCTGTTTCAAGTAAACATGTTTGTCAAAGGCTTCAAAAAGAGGTTAAATGTGTAAATCATTCAATCGGAACATTTATTTCTTTCTCTCCATTTCTTTCCTTTTCTCCCTTTCTTTGGTATTATCTAGGGTCAACCGGCACGGTGCGCTATAATGCAATTTAATGTTTTATTATGTTTGTACCTGTAGAGAATGCGGAGTGAAGTGAGGACTAGAATTTTTTCGCGTTACGAAGTATACCGAAAAATAATTGTCATAACGACATGTAAGCAGATCTTAGTGTCTTGTTACTTAAGTTTAGTTGTTATGTAGGCAGTGGCCAATGAGAATTTAGTGTTGGGTGAAACGTATTTGATGTTTGAAGAGGTATTTAGTAAGTGGTCACTTTCTAGCGCACGCTAGCCCGAGCACGTTGAATTTATTATTAATAATATTATCATTATTATTTATTAGTAGTACAAGAGTGAGGTCCCACCACTCAAATTTGGCTTACTCTGCATTATTGCCGTGGAAACACAGGTTTCCATAGTTTTTTCAAAACTTGAGATTTTGTTTTTTATCTATGGTTTTTCCTGGGCGTCAAAGGAGGCTTATATGTTAATTTAAAAGTTTGTTTATTTTGTTTTAAATATGCACTGCTATATCAGTATAGAAGTTTGTAGAAGTTATTAGAATATGTGATGTTACATCTGTATTGTTTTCTAAAATATGATTCATTGGGAAAAATAAACCTGGCGTCAACCGGCACGGTGCGCTATAATGTAGGGTCAACCGGCACGGTGCACTATAATGCAATTTAATGTTTTATTATGTTTATACCTGTAGAGATTGCGGAGTGAAGTGGGGACACACACACACACGCACATATATATATATATATATATATATATATATATATATATATATATATATATATATATATATATATATATATATATATATATATATATATATATATATATATATATATATATATATATATATATATATATATATATATATATATATATATATATATATATATATATATTTATATATAATATATATATATATATATATATATATATATATATATATATATATATATATATATATATATATATATATATATATATATATATATATATATATATATATATATATATATATATATATATATATATATATATATAACGGATTTTGAGCGAAGCTAAAAATCTATTTTTGGGTGAGATGGCCATGTCGTCCTGATGGAAGTTCCTATAGGGTAGCTTCCTAGGGTATATTACAACTACGGCGATATTCCCCGAGAATTTACCTTAAGGTACCAGAATTCTAACTCCTGGAGCGAGTATCCCTCGTGAAAGGGATATCGCGACATATCAGAGGACGTATTCTTGACACGCCACATGGCAATCTGCATCCTGGACAGAGATTTCGTCTCGTAGGAGGGATTGGCAAGAAATGAATTCGGGAAAGAAAAAGAGGGAGCCGCTCCCAAGGCTTCCCTATCCTCCGATTCGTATGCGTGCCTGGCGCCAATCCTGGCGCCATCTGTATTCCTTGTAGCGTACACGAGGTGCTACAGATACTGTATGTAGGGAGGGGTCCTACAGCTCTTTCTTAGAAAGGCAAGGGCGGGTCCATCAGGACGACATGGCCATCTCACCCAAAAATAGATTTTTCGCTTCGCTCAAAATCCGTTTTTTGGGCTCAAGCCATGTCGTCCTGATGGAAGTGTACCAGAGCATTACTTTATCTGTGGATTCTCAGAACGTGCCGTACTCCCCGGATGTAATTTTTCCCGGTCGACTAGACCTAGAGACCTAAGATGTTACCGTTATACATCTTTTCAACTAACTATAAACCATGTTAGAGCTTCCTGCCCCCTACAGGGAAGAGTCCTACTAGACTCTGGAAAAGTCTCGAAGAGTTCATATACCTATGTATGAATACCAGGCAAGCTAATATAGTGGTCTCGCCCTATATTAAGTAAAGCATAGTTTGTAAAGAACCACTGCGTCAATATGAAATATCGACCAGTTCTCCGCACAATACTTGTATTGGACAAAGGTTTTATATCCGTATAGGAGGAAAACCAATGCAACATAGCTTGCATAAAGGAACAATTCTATTAGAATTATCCCAGATAAGTACATAGAATGAATGGTCAATTATACCAATAAATTGACACCGGTGAAGGAGACGCAAGGTTCTCAAGAACCAGTTTATTGACAGGCAATAAATAGACAGGTTAACCACAATTACATATGTATATATATATATATATATATATATATATATATATATATATATATATATATATATATATATATATATATATATATATATATATATATATATATATATATACATAAGAAGAGGATAACCCAAAACTTTAAGCATAAGTATGATAGTAAACAGAGCTTGTTTGTCTGAAAGAAAAACATTAAATGCCACTTTTAAGATACCGAGGTATCAAAGTCATAAAAGTCTGTATTACAAATCAATGACATTAGCGTTAGAAACGCTCGGCACACATGTCTTCACTTATGCTAGGTTCACCTTCGGAAATGGAACAGTCTACATGGGCAACACAGTGCCCTCACTTAGTTTGTAGTACAGTATATAACTACACACTCACCCTGGAATTAATCGTCCCAATTAAGACCACTGTTCCTCGCAGAGTTAAACAGTAGGGTTAACACCGCGACCCACTGCTACCACAGATCTCTTTAGTTCCTCTACTTGCTTCGCATAGTGGCGAAAGAACACTCTGGAAGACTTCCAGCCAGTGTATGAACGGAGATGTTCAAAATCCATACAATTAAAGAAATTTAAGGATGAGGCAACTTTCCTCGGATCGTGACCTGCGGGTGTATTGTCAGGATCCGCTCTGCGAATAAAATATGTGATTCTCGCTCTGAGTTGATTCAGAGATAAATTTGAGCCTGATGTTTCTCCCCTGAATAGTTGACCACCCTTGAAGTCTGAAGTTCTATGAAGATAGACCTTTAGGCATTCTACTGGACATAGAGATGCATCTTCTTTCAGAGGGCAGATTCTCCAGGGACCCCACCTGTTGGTGGGTAACTCATTCTTGGCGAGAAACGTAGGATCCGGAAACAGGTTCAGTTCTCCCCCAACCAGGAACTGAACACGACCTGCCTCTCTCGAGAGGCTACAATCTCACTAACCCTGGCCCCGGACGCGAGTGCAAAATAGGAAAATAACTTTTTGTGTCAAATCCTTTAACGCACACTCTTCATTGCTCAACAGAGAAGCGAAATGAAGAACTTGTCTAAAGACCATGAAATGGGCTTTGGAGGTGCTGAAGGTCTGAGCCTAGCACAGGCTTTCGGGACTTTATTAAAGATCTCGTTACCTAGGTCGACCTGGAAGGCATATAGAATGGGTCTTATCAAAGCAGACTTACACGCTGAAATCGTGTTAGCTGCCAATCCTTGACCATGGAGGTGGAGAAGAAAGATAAGCAGAAGTCTGTCAAGATCTCCTGCGGATTCTTCGCCTTGACAAAAGGCCACCCATTTTCTCCAAGATGACTCATATTGCCTTCTAGTAGATTAGCACTTATATTCCTCAAGGAAGTCTATGCTGGCTTTCGAAATCCCGAAACGCTTTCTCACCGCTAGGGAGAGAAAATCATGAGCTGCAGGGTCCGGGTTTTCTGTAATGAAGCGCAGACAGTTGACTTCTGGACTCGCTGGGTCAGAACTGGATCTGGTAGCGGTACAATCTTCAGCTACAGTTCCAATGCCAGGAGGAACCACACGCTGTTCGGCCACTTGTGGGCCACTATTGCCGCTACCCCTTGAAGGATCTCAGTTTGTTGAGGACCCTCAACAGAAGGTTGTGAAGAGGGAACAGATAAATCCTGGACCATCTGTTCCAGTCAAGGGACATCGCGTCCACTGCTTCCGCTAAGGGGTCCTCGTACGGGGCACGTACAGGGTCAACTTCTTGTTGTCTTTCGTCGCAAAGAGGTCTATCTGCAGTTCTGGGACTGATTCAGAATGAAGGAGAATGATCCTGCGTCTAAGGACCATTCCGACTCTATCGGTGTGAACCTGGATAGAGCGTCCGCTGTCACATTGCGGACTCCTTGAAGGTGAACTGCCGACAGGTACCACTTCTTCTTTTCCGCCAATCGGAAGATGGCCAACATCACCTGGTTGAGAGGTGGTGACCTCGATCCTTGTCGATTCAAGTATCTCACAACTACCTCGCTGTCCATCTCCAACCTTATGTGGATCAAGTGATGCGGGGAGACTTTCTTTAAGGTAAGGAGCACTGCCCTAGCTTCTAGAAAGTTTTATGTGAAAGGTCTTGAATAGCTTGGACCAAGTCCCCTGGACTTTTTTTCCGATGAGAGTGACCTCCCCATCCCTCCTTCGAGGCGTCTGAGTGAATCGTCACTGACAGGGTAGGTGGCTGAAGAAGAACCGACTTCTTTAGATGTCTGGCTTGGGACCAAGGCCTGAGAAGAGTACTTAGCCGAAGCGGCTGGTCTTCTCAGATCTCTTCGCGCGTTTGATGCATAACTTCTCCAAACTCCGATTGCATCCTTTAGCTGTGCTCTTAGCACTGGGTCTGTCACCGAAGCAAACTGGAGAGAGTGCAGTACCCTCTCCTGCTTGCGTCTTGATATCCTTTCGGAATCTAGAAGTCTCTTGACAGAACCCGCTATCTCCTTCCTTTTCTTCGCCGGTATGGAGAAACGGTGTGACAAAAGGTCCCAGTGGATTCCCAGCCACTGGAACTTTTGAGATGGAGAAAGTCGAGACTTTTTTCTGTTGATCTTGAAGCCTAGGTACTCTAGGAACTGGATCACTTGACTGGAAGCTTACAAGCATTCTGTCTCGGATGCTGCCCACACCAACCAGTCGTTCAGGTAGGCTACTACCTGAATTCCCTTTAGGCGTAATTGTTTGAGAGCTACGCTCGCAAGCTTCATAAAAATCCTTGGGGCTATGTTTAGCCCGAATGGCATGGCTCCGAAGGCGTATAGTCTTCGTTGAAGCCTGAACCCTAGGTAGGGGGAGAGTCGATGGCTAATTGGAATGTGCCAATAGGCGTCTGACAAGTCTATAGAGACGGAATATACCCTCTTGGGCAGTAAGGTCCTTATGTGTTGCAGTGTTAGCATTTTGAATTTGCAATTCACTATGAACTTGTTGAGTGGCGACAAGTCCAGAATGACTCTGAGCTTTTCCGAGTCTTTCTTGGGAACACAAAACAGCCTCCCTTAGAAATTGATGGGCTTCACCCTTCGGATCACCTTTTTTCTCCAACAGTTCTTGAACGTACTCCTCCATAACGGGGGTGGAGTGTTGGAAAAACCGAAGGCACGGGGGTGGAGAGCTGTACCAGCTCCCGCCCAGTCCATTCTTGAGTAGGCTGTGGGCCCAGGGATCGAAGGTCCACCGATCCCGAAATTTCAGAAGTCTCCCTCCTACCGGTATCACCTCACTTGGACTGCCGTCCTGAGGTCTTGCCTTCCTGACCACGACCACCCCTGAATCCCCTTCCCCTTAAGGGGCGTCTAGACGAGCCTCTGGCTGCTCCTCTAGGCTTTGCTCGAAAGGAAGTAGACTGCCCTTCGAACGCTGGGGTGAATGCCGTAGACTGTGTCGACACGGCCTGGGGTACCCACTGAAAAGTGGTCGGAGTTTGTGCCACGATCTGGGGCACTGGGGGCAATGGCAATTGCAGTTGCTGTTGCTGTCTAACAGGCTTGGCTGGCCGAGACGGTAGCCTAGTCCTCATAGTCTTCCTCTTTGGTTGAGGACCCTCATCCAGGGAAGACTTTCTTTTGATAGCCAGGCCCCACTTCTGGAGAAGGTTTCTATTCTCCAAGGCGGCCTTATCAACAACTTCTTTGACCAAGTCGGTAGGGAAAAGGTCTTTTCCCCAAATGTTGGAGGAGATTAGTTTCCTTGGCTCGTGCGTCACCGTAGCCGAGGTAAACACGAACTCCCTACAAGCTCTCCTTGCCTTGACGAAGCCATAAAGGTCCTTCGTCACTGTAGCCAGATGAGTCTTGGCCTCTACCATGAACATTTCATGGACCTTGGGGTCACTTGCCGTCGTCTCGAGAGTAGTCTGAAGAGACATTGAGGCAGTCAGTCTTTCTTTTGTATCGAACTCTCTTCGCAAAAGAATGTCAGACAGCTTAGGGAGGTCCTCGCCGAACTGACGTCCGGCAATATCAGCCTCCCACTTTGCAACTGAGAACGTAAGATGGACGTCCTTCCAGTCTTTGTGGTCCATAGGCAGGGCCAGCGACAAGGGTTTACACTCCTCTAGGGAGGAGCAAGGCTTGCCGGCCTCGACTGCTTTTAGTACAGCCAGAAACCCTTTCTGTAAAAAGGGGAAGGCTCTAGTAGGCGAGGACACAAAGGAAGGGAGCTTCCTGTTCAATGCGGCTACCTTTGAGTTAGAGAAGCCCCTCTCTTTCATCGAGGATGAAAGTAGAGCTTGAGCCTTAGCATGGTCCATCACTATGACCTCCTCCGGCCCTGTCTCCTCCTTTGAAGCTGGTTCCTTCCTCAGCCGGACATAACAGTCCGGATATGATGCCTTGCTGGGCCAGAATTCCACCTCCTCCAGGGGAACTGAGCCCAGCTTATCCGAGATGACGATCTTTCCAGTCGTCATCGGCATGTGCTCAGCATACCTCCATGGGTTAGCATCTGAGCACAAGGGAAGGTCTTTCACATTGAGTTTTTCTGGGGCCCATGTGATTCTGCAAGGCACTGCATTCGCAGTTCCATTGCAGCTGCCTTCTCCTGATTCTCCTTCTGCATTTGTTGGATCATTCCAACAATAGAAGAGAGGGCCTGTCCCAGCTCTACTGGGAGACCGGCCGATGTTGAGGGAATAGGCTCCGGAATCTGAACCGGAGTAGCCGACACCTCGTCGACATCTACCTCTACAACGTCTGGGGCTTGAACTTCATCCTGGGCTTCTGCCAGGAGGTCTTCCTCCAGACACTCGTCCTTATCAGACATCCTGTCATCTAACTGGATGTCTTGCATCGCGACCGCGACTTCAGCATCCACCTGGATCTGAACTTAGTGGATCTCCTCTTGAGGCTGGGGAATCACTGCATCAGCTGATGCCTTAGGGAAAAGATACGCCCTCATCTTCTCACTTGGAAGATAAGGGCCAGAAGTGTTCTTTTGGAAGCCCCTTACCCAGGTACGAAGCTTCTTCCTAGCTATGTCCCTTGATTCCTCCGTCCTAGGGGAATCAAAGGTCTCAGTAATCAGGTTAGTGCACACAGTACATACCTGAGGGTCCCAATACCGGAGATCATCCTTGGAGACAGCGTATGCTGCGTGTCTCCTACAAAACTCATGTCCGCAGAGGTTCTTGCTGCGGACGTTGCAGAAAGCACTTCCGCACTTCGGAGTGTCCTTCTGTAATACGAAGAAATTTGCATGAGTATCAAGTGAAATATGTATCACTGGATATGCATAGTATAGCATAAAAATTCAGAAAGGAAAGACATACACTTGTGTTTCCCTCACAACCCATTGCTGCAGCCTTCCAGATAATAAAATCAAATGGTTAATTTCTTCTAGAGTAACCAATGCAAAGTTTCCAGAGGAAACAGGTGGAGCTCACACCTAAGCAGTGATTTTAAAAACCTGGATAATAGACAGGAAAGAACTCATTTTCCTATCTGTAGGGCAACAGCAAAGGACTGTGCAAGAAAACACAAAAGTGTTAGAACACACAGTGCTGTACCAACACCCTTACCATAGTTTTCTTCTTACTGTATATGTTATACTGAAGAATACTAGTACAGTACAGGGGGATACGTGCCGGCCGGCACTTGCCGGCCGGCACACACCATAACTAGCTTTAAAGTATACTACTTAACAGCTATAGGGCGGCAGCACTCTGGTTCAAATGCATGTGCCGGTCGGCAGCAATTGCCGGCCGGCAACAGCCAATGTCGGCCGGCAATGGCTGCCGGCCGGCAACTACACAAGGTAGTACCCAGCTGCCGGGCACACTCTTGGTGACCGGCAGACAAGGGCTGACATAAGCCGGCCGGCAAAGGTACAAGACCAATGCC
>NC_090735.1:148070520-148075520 GCF_036898095.1 Palaemon carinicauda | reverse complement strand
GATTTGTAATTCTGCTATGATCAGTAACATTAAATATCATCTCTATGTAGAATCATCAATAGACCTAAATTAATCACCACTGATATGATATTGAATAAAACCTCATAATAGGTTTTACGATCAGTAATGCTGATGTATTTTTGTAGCTCAGGAAATTAATTATTTATATATATATATATTTTCTTGAATTTATTATTTGTAAACTTAAGAATTTTATATTTTGTGAGAGAGTACTTAGGTTATAAACAAAATGCTAGGTGAATGCAAATAATTTGATTTCAACAGATAGCGAAATTATATACATCAGGTTCAGGACCAAAAAAAAAAAAAATGACAAAAATTCAAACAAAATGATTCATGAAAAAACAGGCCTAAAAAGGTTTCGTTAACAGAGTGAAGTATAGAGCGAGATATACAATAAATTAGATATGCATTATCAAAATCTTATCGTTAGATCTTGATATTATCTTTTTCTAATTAAGGGCAATTTTTTATTAACATTTATGGATTACAAAGACCATTTCGACAGAATATTAATTTAAAGACATGTCTTCATTGGTATACATAATTTCTAAGAAGGAAATAATAATTGATTTGATATAAGAAAACTAATTAGCATACAAGTCATTTGCAGGTAAATTTTATTTTCTTATTCTATGATATATATGATAACTAATTTACAGTAGAATTCTTTTGTAATTTTATTTTCTTATAAAGCGAGTAATTGTTATTTCTCCTTGTTCAGTTTTTGAGCGTGGACGAATGTCTGAAGTCTGCCCGACATTGAAATATTCTAGCATCATCCATCTGCGCTTTCTGGATGATGAGGGAGGCTAGCGATCTATCTATCATAAGAAGGTCCTTCTCGACAGGATAGAATCTGCCTCTGGCTTCGTCTCTTTTAGCTGGGCTCGTTCTGGAACTCCTGGAAATTGTAGGTGATTAAAGACAGATGAGAAGTAGAATACGATTCAGTGTTGTGTCTTTTAGCAGCTATGGATTATTTGTTATTTCTTTTCCAGCACTCTGTGTATTTACAAATCATTATTAGCTTTTCAAGATCTGTTTTAGAAAAATACTTTGTTGCACATAGTTCTTGAATATAAAATAGGCTTTATTTGAACATTTTTCTTAGATATTTTTGTCAAGAATAGTTGAGTTAAATAATAGTTGTTCGGTGGTATTTCTTTTCATAGACCATTGAGCATTATTGAAATTTATTTCACATTCGAGCTTGCATAGAGATAACGGATTGTATATATTTATAAACTATCATTTAATGATTTGTTTCTATTGTCAATGTATAAGGAATGTTTCGTATAGTGAAATAAATAGGGAAAATGCAGGAACAGGCTTAATGAAATCTCCAAAATTAATAAGAAATAACCTTTACCTAAAATTACAGCGTCATTCCTTTTGGAAATTATCTATTGCCTATAAACCAAATACTGACTTGTAAGGGCCTGTCACATATCACCCTATTGCAATTGCGGAAAGGGAACGGAAACGCAAAATGTCACTCAGTTCGTGTCCGTTTAGTCAGCGGTTCTCCTCTGGTGCTTCTCCAGTATTAGTACGTTTTGTCTGTCTCATCTCCGTTACTCTTACATCTTGTACGTTCTTCTCCGTTGCATTTCGTTTCTATCTTTTGGTATTTGTTAGTCCGTTTCACATCAGTTCTTGTCTATTTGTTTTTCATAGCATTTCACCTTCCATTTCTTTGCAACCACCCAGTTGTAACCGCGACAATTTTGCCGACGGAAACGTATCACACACGTTTTTTCGTGCGTTCTCTGTCAGTTAGTGCAATCTGATGAACTATGACAGATAATTTACCTATGTAGTAAATTAGGTATATACTTAATTAATTATTGTTGCTATGGCGATGAGATACAGATATGGAGTAAAATAATATGCGGGAAAATTTCGAAGGTAAAATATTTCATGAGATATCATATTTGACGCATATACATAATGATAAAAATTTACATAAAATGTGATATATTAATTTTTATTAGAATAATAATGTACGATGCGTAATAATAAACAATAAAAAAGGTAATAAAAGGTTATAATTTAGAATTCCTATAATTTCAAGTAGAGCATATAACAAAAGGAAAAAAAAAAATCATATTCACCATTCTTCTGTATTGTGACTATATGTAGCGCTATGTTTTTACTATGTGGCTCAGCTACGTGTTGATTACCACGAGCAAGGCTATTACATTTCTCCTTCCACCATTGTTCTCTTAATAACTTGGTAACATCATTTCCCCATTTGCATATGAATTGCACTATTATTCTTCCTTTTAAGTCTAGTAAACTCTTCTCAGTTAATCTATTGTTTTTCATTGCCATGAGCTTGCCAATGTGTTTTGAAAGTTATTTTTGTTTTGTAATCAATATTTACATGTTTCCCATCAAACTACCAAAATTACTATATATCGTGCTCTGTAATTTGCGTGAAAATAACTTGAAACGACTTCTATATTGTGCTATTACGTTGACATAGATAAGCAAGCCTATGAAAATGGATGCCGATTTATGAATATCTAATCGATTTACGATAGGGAAGATAAGGGATGATGGAGCCATTGAAATGCTCAGAGATATCTACTGGTAAAAGGTACATAGAAAGACACATTAGGCTTTCAATGACCAAATGAAAGGCAAGAAGTTAGATTTAGGAAGAGAATTTGGAAAATCAAAGAAGAATTTTAATACACAACTTATTTCGCTACAGAACTTTCAGAGCTGGATGATCAAATGGGTTACAATGAAATGTTGTTGTTATCAAAAAGATAATAAAAAAAAAGATGTTATGTAGTATCAAGTGAATGAACGTGAAATTCGTTATTTTCTTGGATGTTGAAAGAAAATGTAAATAAATGCGTCTCAATATGGATTTATAGCAATGATATGAAAAGATAAAGTTCCGGGTAATAATATCCAAACCATGGATTTTCAACATAAAATCAGTTTCAACAATCTAACAGAGATTTGATGATAAGACTTGTATATATATATATATATATATATATATATATATATATATATATATATATATATATATATATATATATATATATATATATATGTATATATATAATATATATATATATAACGTGTGTGTATGTATGTATGTATGTATATATATATATATATATATATATATATATATATATATATATATATATATATATATATATATATATATATATATATATATATATACTATATATATGTGTGTGTGTGTGTGTGTGTGTGTAGGTATGTATATATATATATATATATATATATATATATATATATATATATATATATATATATATATATATATATGTATGTGTGTGTGTGTGTGTGTGTGTGCTTATAACTGCCTGCCTGTGTGTCTATATTTTCACTGAATTTGTTGGTGACTTGGCAACTGTGCGATTGTCAGTGTGCATCAGTAATTAATCTGAAATTCACCATTTCCAGAACACTAAAAAGGGCTACAGAAACACTTCCATTTTGGGTAAAAATAAGCGATGAAAATACTTAGTCATAAAATCCACAAAAAAAATTTAATGATGCTGTCACCTTTCTTCGCAACACTTTTATTTCTCTAGACAAATACCCACAAGACTCTGAAGGATAACGAAGCCATTTTATTTATCCGCACAATTTACGTCTATTTATCTTTTATGTATCACCAACCTTTATAAATTTATTTTGTGCGTATTCTCCTATTTTTTCTCTTCTATGTATTTGTTTTCTTCTTCTTCATAAAACACCACATTTACTACAGATTCATTCGAGGTGGAATAGCGTAGGGTAAATTATGGATCTTACTAATAAAAAATAATTGTACCTTTCTCTCTCTCTCTCTCTCTCTCTCTCTCTCTCTCTCTCTCTCTCTCTCTCTCTCTCTCTCTCTCTCTCGAGGACTTGGTAAAGTAAAGCAAACATCAGTGAAAATCAAAATAATAAAACAATACCTCACAACTAGCAATAGAAGCTGTGATCACATGAGATCGTAATCAAGAGGTGGGTATCAGACAGGATGAAGATAATTTATATTTCAGGTAATAGTCTTATTACGAAAGAACAGAAGAAAAAGATGGGTGGTACAGGAAAAGTTCAGGTTAATACAGGATTGTTTATAACTCACACTATGCACCTTACTACATATAGACACACTCACAGATAAATACTATATTGCCTTCAGACTCTCCTCGACAGCTAACATTTTACTGACCAAGAACCTTTATATTCCGTAATAAAAGTTCACTGCTGAACTTTGCTGTAGGTCAATGCTCTGAAACATTTCTCTTTTACATTGTCATATTTTTTCACAATTGCGTTTTAGCTTTCAAACAACTATCAATGTAGCATAGCGGGTAACTTGACATTTAATGCTTCGTTTCCTTTGACAGACTTTAATTTAATAGGCAATAACAGTAAGAGGAAATCCAGAACTTTCCCTAATTTATTGATTTAAGTTCCATTAATTGGTGAGAGAAGAAATATATTAATCATGATGACCAACTTAATATATTTTCATGCACCGTACAGGTATTTGAATTATTTACTTACTCCGATGAATGTTGAGATGAAATATTAAATGTCGCATAATGGTCTATGAATACATAATCAGGGGCGAAGATTATAATTCAATTTGTTTCTCACCTTCCCAGTTTTTATCATTATTAGAATGTTTAGGATATTTCTCCAGTTTCTATTGTGGGAAAAAATCTTCAGTGGTTAAGAAATTTATCCGCTCAACAATAATTTCTTCGCCATTGATGAAGGTTTTTAAAGTAGTCAGCGGAAGTGAATTGATAATCGGGATATTGCAATGAGTTGAGGTATATGTTCTCCTTTATTTACTTAATTTTTTCTTTAATAACAGAGTTTCATTAGAAACATATTTAGAAGAAGCAGAAGAAGCAAAAGACGAAGTCCCTGGAACTTTCAATATTGGATGAATTTCATAAAAAGATAGGTAAATATACCAT
>NC_090735.1:148055284-148057520 GCF_036898095.1 Palaemon carinicauda | reverse complement strand
TGGCAACATTTGTTATTTTCATAACATAAAATTTTGCCTTATTTTTCTTTTCAGTGCACTCCCTTGAAAATATAAGTTATTTAATTATATAATGTTTAGGTCCAGATTTTTCCTTTTTAGATATTAACATTTCATTTACTTTAAAACTTATTATAGGAAAAATTTCTGAAGAGTACTATATGTAAGGGAAAATGAAGCAATTAATACAATGAAAATATTTATAAATTGAATAGCTTGCATATAAGCACTAATTATGGATTGGTGTTCAATTGTATCATCATCATCATCTAATGAGAATATTTACTAACTTCAGGCAGCACTGGTAACATAGGAATGAAGGCGTAGAGTCTCTGAGTTGATGAGGGTGTAGCAAGCATTGAGATAAAAAACTTCTTAGGAAAAAAGCTCCTTTTAGAATTATAGATCTAATATCCTTACCATTAACTCAGGCAGCCGTATCATCTAAATCTATTATACTCGATTCTCATGTATATCTTCAAGAAATATCCATGCTCCAGGGTATTCAATAAAACCGACCCAATTATACTTTTACCATAAATGCTACTTTTTCCCTTCTATTACTTTTAGGTCATATGTGTATTACCAGTTTTTCTGATGCAATTGTAATCACCTTATAAGCCATAACTGTCTTTCCCATGTCTTGTACAGCCCACATCCCTTCAAAATACTTATTCCAATTGCAAAGAATTGCGTTTTCCTTGGATGTAAATTAACTATTTTCTCAATCATGCTATGGTTTTGCTTTTATTATAACTATTTTATTATTACCCTTCTCGAATTAATATCTCTCCTGGTGAAACATTTCCACAAAATTCTTATTAATTTTACAGTCATATATTCTATAACTCCGCTCTTGAAGCTTCCCTTTGCATACTCAATTCATTTCACTTTATACTCTTTAAAAACATTGTTTACTATATGATAAAAATATGTATACCAAATGCACCAGAGTTGTTACAATAGTGCTTTCTTTTAACCACATTTTTTTTTAGTCCAATCTACACTATTAATCCTCTTTCCAGTTTCTGTGACTAGCAAATCTTTTGAAAAGCTGAGTGTGAGGATGTTTTGGTGTGGCTAAGTCTTTTGCTTTTCTTCCCGCTATCCCCTTTAGTTTTTCCAATATTGAAAAGTGCCGCAAGCAAGTAATCATAACTCTTTCACATCACTAGTAATAGCAAGTAATGAAGCCTTTCATCTGGGAAGGGATTTTAACACGAGTCTCCTCCTTGATTAAAGCATTTGACGATCATGCATTTCACCTCAATGAAACTCGGGAAGCATTAAAGAATTTTCATACTCTTACTAGTGGTGCCTAGCATTCTAAATGCTTCATCTAAATCATAGAAAAAATCATATCATTCACAAAAAGTTACCATAATGGATGATAAGCGGTAAATGGTTTTCTGCTTTGATGTTAAGCCATAAAATATTTACTACTACTACTACTACTACTACTACTACTACATACTACTACTACTAAGAGAGAGAGAGAGATGAGAGAGAGAGGAGAGAGAGAGAGAGAGAGAGAGAGAGAGAGTGAGAGAGAGAGAGAGAGAGAGGGAGAGAGAGAGAGAGAGAGAGAGAGAGAATTGGTTTTCAAGAGTCTTAAAAAGCCCTTGTTACCATTCCGTCAAAACTTCAGTAGTAATGAAAACCCTTCACAGACAAGGAATAAATGGATCTTAAGTTCGAACATTTGAAGATATCTACACGGGAAGTACAACAATCCTAAAACTATATATAAATAATGAAAAAATTCTAATTGAGGAGAGAGGCATGCCTCTCTCTCTCTCTCTCTCTCTCTCTCTCTCTCTCTCTCCTCTCCTCTCTCTCTCTCTCTCTCCTCTCTCTCTCTCTCTCTCTCTCTAGAGGACTTGGCAAAGAAAAGCAAAAAATCAGTGTAAATCAAAATAATAAAACAGTTCTTCAGAACTAGCAATAGAAACTGCGATCACATCAGATCGTAATTCAAGAGGTGGGTATCAGACAGGATGATGACAATTTATATTTCAGGTAATAGTCTTATTTCGAAAGAACAGAAGAACAAGATAGGTGGCACAGGAAAAATTCCAAGTTATACAGGATTGTTTATAACTCACACTATGCACCCCACTACATATAAACACACTCACAGATAAATACTTGATTGCTTTCAGACTCTCACTTTGACAGCTAACATTTTACTGAACAAGAACTTTGATATTTCGTAATA
>NC_090735.1:148037784-148052784 GCF_036898095.1 Palaemon carinicauda | reverse complement strand
GTGTGAGAGGGGGTTTGTGTGCATTAATATGATTGAGTTTCTGTACGTGTATAGGCGTACTTGAGTGTTCATGGGATAAAATTCCAAATCACATAAAACTGATTTCAATAGCAGAATAATTCTGGAATGTTCTGCTGTTTTGATAATGTTCAGATTTCATCAGAAGAATTATTACCATCTGATTATGTATGAGGTAGAAATTCAATGGAATTGTTATTGGCGTCGTGAGTTATTGCTGTTAGGGTGTTACAATGAATGCGTTCAATGTTTTATGAGAATTAATTGCTTACAACGTAATTTTTCGCTTACCATGACGACAGCTTTATCACCTTAGGAAAATTGTTACGGTAATTCAGAAATTACACACACCATAAACTTTACTCTATAATATGGTCTATCATGAGAGAGAGAGAGAGAGAGAGAGAGAGAGAGAGAGAGAGAGAGAGAGAGAGAGAGAGAGAGAGAGAGAGAGAGGAGAGAGAGAGAGAGAGAGAGAGAGAGAGAGAGAATAAGATTTTCATACGGTCTTGACCTGTTATTCCTAAGTGAAACCATTAGGCCTTTGACGTCAAATGGTAACCATCTTTGTGAGTAATCTTATTGAAAGTAGAGCTGATACAACTTATCTTTAAAATGAATGAGTATAAATTATCTTTTTGCTAGTTTCTGCTGTGTTTTGGGATATCAGAAGATTGAAAAGTAGTGAAAGGTTCCAGGTTGCTGTGATATGGTTACATTGTAGTGGGTAGCGTTTTGCGGCTGTATGTAGCATCTCGATCCTGCTACCCTGCATTTAAGTAAAGGGTCCCATCGCAACAACATGAATATTGGGCACCACCCCTTGTTCAGGTTCTGGGCAAGGGGTCATATCAAGCTAAATGTACTTCTGGTGATTTTTTGTTTTTTTTTGTTATATAAGCATTAAAGTACAGAATCGTATTTCACTGACTTAGGACAGGGTTGAGGAATCTGAGTCTGATTACTAACGGAGTAAACTCAGCAAATTTAGAAGTACTTATTTTCTAAAGGAAATGAAAAAAGAAGATTGTCCTATTTTCGGTGAACTGTACGTAAATGTACGCATGGAGGAAGAGAGCATATAAGAAAATTATGGAAAATAAAGTTTATATGGTTTAAAACATACATTTACAGTGGAGACCAAAGATACAATCAGTTGCAAAAATACACCCAGTGGCTTAGGGTGTAATTATTGGAAATTATTATTTTTCTATTTTATTACTAATAATTGTCTTCAGTCTGGCTGTTATAAATTGGCCCTTTACTGCAATCAGGCCACAAAACACAATGATCGTAATAATAATAATAATAATAATAATAATAATAATAATAATAATAATAATAATAATAATAATAATAATAATAATAATAATAATAATAATAATAATAATAATAATAATGTCATGACAGGAATCAGGCGGCATTGACTTGTCGCAGACACTGGGAGGTTAAATGCCTCTAATCATAAGATTACTTTATCACAACTCTTCATTAAATACTAAAACAAAAGAAAAGAAAAAACCTAAGCAACAACAAAAATTATAAATACCCATGAATCTTAGAGCCGTGGCAGAGAGGAGTATATGTGTTATTGACCTCTGGCTCCATTCCACAATTGATCACGTTCAAAGCACCAGAAAAGTTTCAGTCCCCTAACTATTGCCATCAAGTTCCCTGACTCTTACACAAACCTGAAATAAGAGAACAAGGGAAGAGTTAATAAGATGGTTGAGTATTCCATTTTTTTATATGTGGTCATCGTTTTGAATAAGCTTCTTCCTTAGATTTCTTTTTTACACCTCTTTTTCACAATTTTTTTCGCTCTCTCTTAATCCCTGCAGTCCCCCTATCTCCTTAGTCTTCCTCTTCTTCTTATACCTTAAACTTCCATTTCCATAGTATGCATCCCTACACTATCCTCCTCTTTCCTCAGTAGATGTCCATACAATCTCAGTTTTCCTTCCAGCATTTTCCTTAATATTTCCGTAACCTTTGATAGGGTGCGCAGATATTATACAATAAAAAAGTCAAAAATAAATCAAAGTAATTTAAGAATTGGTTTTTCAACGACAACTCTAGGGTATTACAGTGTCACTTGCTATATATAATTTGAATATTCCAAGAATGGGGAGAGAGGATGAAAGGATGATAAATTAACAGAGAGGAACAGAGCATCACAATAACTAGCACTTCTTTGTTTGCTCCTGTTCTGTTGGGAATTTTCCAAAACAAAATAGGGGAGACAAGTAATGAATATCAACTTTTTGAAGTTATGCTCTTATAGAATGAATGCAATATTACTCCTATTTCTGAAATTATTAGGACGGATTAGGATGTTTTCGAATGAGGTTTTGTTTCAAAATCAAACCAAAATATCATCAACCTGCATTTACAGAGAACTTGTGAGGTACTAAGTAGTTTCATGCCTTGAAGGGGAATTTTTGGGTAACACATTCTAAGACTTTAATAAGTGGATTTACTGAACATTTTATATACCCTCAATGCCTGGCGGATAATCTTACTCGAATTAGTATGAACTGGCAGAGGTCACTCGCCTTAGTTAGATAGGCACTGCGCATCACAAGGAACAAGCTATCCTTTGATAAATCTTGTCAATGAATTCTCTATTGAGGCCCTTTGCGTCAATGGGCGTAGGAGGAGATGAGGATGATGATATAATTTGTAAATACTGTGGATAATGAACTTAACATAAGGAGTTGGATTTCTCTATATCATACTCAAAGTAAGGGTATATGTTATATGCAAATGAAAAAGAAACCTTAAGTTAGCTGTAATTCTACATTCAATTTAAAAACTAATTTTTTTCACATTTTAACTTATGACATCAACCTATTCCATTTGTAAGATTTAATGCAACATAATTGCCCTAAATGGGTCTCAATAAAATTTCTACAATAAGTGAATAGAATGAAGAGAAAGGAAGAGTATTAGCAGTAACATGACTTCGTCTTTAATAAGAACTATAGCGATATCATTTTATTGCTACATTGTATTATCCAAAAAATGTATTGTAGTCGGATATACCGTATATACTTTCTAAAACCCTAATCAAGGATTCAAGGTATCTGTAAGTCGTATATTTTCATAGAAAATTATTAGACTCATGTACTGTTATGTAAAATACCACGAGGGGCACCAGTGACACTCATAGAAACTAACTCTTGGATTTTGAGGTGAAAATTGTCAGAAAACAGACAATTTAGTCTGTTATTAGAATTAATAAAAACGAAATTATCCGCTTAAACTTTTTTTTAGATAAAATTATTTCGATAATGAGATGCAACTATAAAACGTGGCTTCATCTTATTTAGATTCGGTGCATAAAAATTCACCTTTTCTCGATAAAGCTTCCGGGTCAAATAAAAACTGATATTTCAAAAGCGGATAAAGTTAATGAGGAGGATATTATTATAATTTGCAATTAAGTAAATTATTATAGACACCACGGCAAAGTTATTAGTACGGTAATTTTTAGATATTATTCTCAATCAGAATATTTGATTAAAGTATTTAAGGGGATTTCACAGGACATTCCTCAATTTTTACTCAGATAACGAAAAAAAAATATACAATATGATTTGGTGAATCAATTTCTCATGCAAGAGAGAGATTGAATCGTTAAACATAGATAAAAGCAGTTACAATAAGCACGATTTATCATCAGATTTCTGCGTAGACAGGTGCTTCTGAAAACTATGCAGGGTATATACAACCGACATGATTTAGTTGCGAATGAAAAACTGAAAGGTAATCAATTTTGGTGCTTCTATTTAGTTAACTATTTATGATGGATTATTTTCCCCCCAAAAAAACATTTACCTGTATAGTATGTGTAGAATTTATTATAGTCTAGACATCGCATTGCAAAGCCTAGTGTCTTTGTGATCTATTTTTCATCCGATGTAATTTTAATTTTTATGTACGATCTTTGCATAGCTCAAAAACAAGATATATGGCGGATTCGACTTTCTAGCTATACTTTTTTTTTCTTTTCTTTTTTTTTTTTTTAAATTTGATGCTCTCCATAAATGAATACCTAATTCTATGACAGTCTTTGCTACATTCTTAACTTATCGGACATAATGAAATATTTTATTGCATTTGGTCGCCACCCCCCTAAAATATATTGTAATATATTGAAAGCTAAACTCTTCGATAACTCTAATTACCAGATTATCTGGATAAACGAAAATTCAGCTATCTATTTTATCTTCACCCTCAAAAATGATCTTTTTACTCGGGCTTTTAACTCACAGAAAAATCTTTTGAATTATCACGCAATAAAAAGGAAATCATGAAATGACACCTTTTTTCATATAAATAATTTCTATTGTATTTATTACTGGAGTTTTAAATTTATATATATATATATATATATATATATATATATATATATATATATATATATATATATATATATATATATATATATATATATATATAAATATATATATATATATATATATATATATATATATATATATATATATATATATATATATGCATATATATATATATATATATATATATATATATATATATATATATATATATATATATGTATACACAAACACACACACACACACACACACACACATATATATATATATATATATATATATATATATATATATATATATATATATATATATATATATATATATATATATATATATATATATATATATATATATGTATATATGTGTATATATATGCACATATATATATATATATATATATATATATATATGTATATATATATATATATATATATATATATATATATATATATATATATATATATATATATATATATATATATATATATATATATATATATATATATATATATATATATAACGGATTTTGAGCGAAGCGAAAAATCTATTTTTGGGTGAGATGGCCATGTCGTCCTGATGGAAGTTCCTATAGGGTAGCTTCCTAGGGTATATTACAACTACGGCGATATTCCCAGAGAATTTACCTTAAGGTACCAGAATTCTAACTCCTGGAGCGAGTATCCCTCGTGAAAGGGATATCGCGACATATCAGAGGACGTATTCTAGACACGTCACATGGCAATCTACATCCTGGACAGAGATTTCGTCTCGTAGGAGGTGATTGACGAGATACGAATTCGGGAAAGAAAAAGGGGAGCCGCTCCCAAGGCTTCCCTATCCCCCGATTCGTATGCGTGCCTGGTGCCAATCCTGGCGCCATCTGTATTCCTTGTAGCGTACACGAGGTGCTACAGATACTGTATGTAGGGAGGGGTCCTACAGCCCTTTCTTAGAAAGGCAAGGGCGGGTCCATCAGGACGACATGGCCATCTCACCCAAAAATAGATTTTTCGCTTCGCTCAAAATCCGTTTTTTGGGCTCAAGCCATGTCGTCCTGATGGAAGTGTACCAGAGCATTACTGTATCTGTGGATTCTCAGAACGTGCCGTACTCCCCGGAGGTAATTTTTCCCGGTTGACTAGACCTAGAGACCTAAGATGTTACCGTTATACATCTTTTCAACTAACTATAAACTATGTTAGAGCTTCCTGCCCCCTACAGGGAAGAGTCCTACTAGACTCTGGAAAAGTCTCGAAGAGTACATATATCTATGTATGAATACCAGGCAAGCTAATATAGTGGTCTCGCCCTATATTAAGTAAAGCATAGTTTGTAAAGGACCACTGCGTCAATATGAAATATCGACCAGTTTTCCGCACAATACTTGTATTGGACAAAGGTTTTATATCCGCATAGGAGGAAAACCAATGCAACATAGCTTGCATAAAGGAACAATTCTATTAGAATTATCCCAGATAAGGTACATAGAATGAATGCTCAATTATACCAATAAATTGACACAGGTGAAGGAGACGCAAGGTTCTCAAGAACCAGATTATTGACGGGCAATAAATAGACAGGTTAACCACAATTATTTATATATATATATAAGAAGAGGATAACCCAAAACTTTAAGCATAAGTATGATAGTAAACAGAGCTTGTTTGTCTGAAAGAAAAAACATTAGATGCCACTTTTAAGATACCGAGGTATCAAAGTCATAAAAGCCTGTATTACAAATCAATGACATTAGCGTTAGAAACGCTCGGCACACATGTCTGCACTTATGCTAGGTTCACCTTCGGAAATGGAACAGTCTGGATGGGCAACACAGTGCCCTCACTTAGTTTGTAGTACAGTATGTAACTACACACTCACCCTGGAATTAATCGTCCCAATTAAGACCACTGTTCCTCGCAGAGTTAAACAGTAGGGTTAACACCGCGACCCACTGCTACCACAGATCTCTTTTAGTTCCTCTACTTGCTTCGCATAGTGGCGAAAGAACACTCTGGAAGACTTCCAGCCAGTGTATGAACGGAGATGTTCAAAATCCATACAATTAAAGAAATTTAAGGATGAGGCAACTTTCCTCGGATCGTGACCTGCGGGTGTATTGTCAGGATCCGCTCTGCGAATAAAATATGTGATTTTCGCTCTGAGTTGATTCAGAGATAAATTTGAGCCTGATGTTTCTCCCCTGAATAGTTGACCACCCTTGAAGTCTGAAGTTCTATGAAGATAGACTTTTAGGCATTCTACTGGACATAGAGATGCATCTTCTTTCAGAGGGCAGATTCTCCAGGGACCCCACCTGTTGGTGGGTAACTCATTCTTGGCGAGAAACGTAGGATCCGGAAACAGGTTCAGTTCTTCCCCATCCAGGAACTGAACACGACCTGCCTCTCTCGAGAGGCTACAATCTCACTAACCCTGGCCCCGGACGCGAGTGCAAAATAGGAAAATAACTTTTTGTGTCAAATCCTTTAACGCACACTCTTCATTGCTCAACAGAGAAGCGAAATGAAGAACTTGTCTAAAGACCATGAAATGGGCTTTGGAGGTGCTGAAGGTCTGAGCCTAGCACAGGCTTTCGGGACTTTATTAAAGATCTCGTTACCTAGGTCGACCTGGAAGGCATATAGAATGGGTCTTGTCAAAGCAGACTTACACGCTGAAATCGTGTTCGCTGCCAACCCTTGACCATGGAGGTGGGGAAAAAAGATAAGCAGAAGTCTGTCAAGATCTCCTGCGGAATCTTCGCCTTGACAAAAGGCCACCCATTTTCTCCAAGATGACTCATATTGCCTTCTAGTAGATTTGCACTTATATTACTCTAGGAAGTCTATACTGGCTTTCGAAATCCCGAAACGCTTTCTCCCCGCTAAGGAGAGAAAATCATGAGCTGCAGGGTCCGGGTTTTCTGTAATGAAGCGCAGACAGTTGACTTCTGGACTCGCTGGGTCAGAACTGGATCTGGTAGTGGTACAAACTTCAGCTACAGTTCCAACGCCAGGAGGAACCACACGCTGTTCGGCCACTTGTGGGCCACTATTGCCGCTACCCTTTGAAGGATCTCAGTTTGTTGAGGACCCTCAACAGAAGGTTGTGAGGAGGGAACAGATAAATCTTGGACCATCTGTTCCAGTTGAGGGACATCGCGTCCACTGCTTCCGCTAAGGGGTCCTCGTACGGGCCACGTACAGGGGCCACTTCTTGTTGTCTTTCGTCGCAAAGAGGTCTATCTGCAATTCTGGGACTGATTCAGAATGAAGGAGAATGATCCTGCGTCTAAGGACCATTCCGACTCTATGGGTGTGAACCTGGATAGAGCGTCTGCTGTCACATTGCGGACTCCTTGAAGGTGAACTGCCGACAGGTACCACTTCTTCTTTTCCGCCAATCGGAAGACGGCCAACATCACCTGGTTGAGAGGTGGTGACCTCGATCCTTGTCGATTCAAGTATCTCACAACTACCTCGCTGTCTATCACCACCTTATGTGGATCGAATGACGCGGGGAGACTTTCTTTAAGGTAAGGAGCACTGCCCTAGCTTCTAGAAAGTTTTATGTGAAAGGTCTTGAATAGCCTGGACCAAGTCCCCTGGACTTTTTTCCGATGAGAGTGACCTCCCCATCCCTCCTTCGAGGCGTCTGAGTGAATCGTCACCGACGGAGGAGGTGGCTGAAGAAGAACCTGACTTCTTTAGATGTCTGGCTTGGGACCAAGGCCTGAGAAGAGTACTTAGCCGAACCGGCTGGTCTTCTCAGATCTCTTCACGCGTTTGATGCATAACTTCTCCAAACTCCGATTGCATCCTTTAGCTGTGCTCTTAGCACTGGGTCTGTCACCGAAGCAAACTGGAGAGAGCGCAGTACTCTCTCCTGCTCGTGTCTTGATATCCTTTCGGAATCTTGAAGTCTCTTGACAGAACCCGCTATCTCCTTCCTTTTCTTCGCCGGGGTGGAGAAACGGTGTGACAAAAGGTCCCAGTGGATTCCCGGCCACTGGAACTTTTGAGATGGAGAAAGTCGAGACTTTTTCTGTTGATCTTGAAGCCTAGGTACTCTAGGAACTGGATCACTTGACTGGAAGCTTGCAAGCATTCTGTCTCGGATGCTGCCCACACCAACCAGTCGTCCAGGTAGGCTACTACCTGAATTCCCTTTAGGCGAAATTGTTTGAGAGCTACGCTCGCAAGCTTCGTAAAAATCCTTGGGGCTATGTTTAGCCCGAATGGCACGGCTCCGAAGGCGTATAGTCTTCGTTGTAGCCTGAACCCTAGGTAGGGGGAGAGTCGATGGCTAATTGGAATGTGCCAGTAGGCGTCTGACAAGTCTATAGAGACGGAATATGCCCTCTTGGGCAGTAAGGTCCTTATGTATTGGAGTGTTAGCATTTTGAATTTGCAATTCACTATGAACTTGTTAAGTGGCGACAAGTCCAGAATGACTCTGAGCTTTTCCGAGTCTTTCTTGGGAACACAAAACAGCCTCCCTTAGAAATTGATGGGCTTCACCCTTTTTCTCCGACAGTTCTTGAACGTACTCCTCCATAACGGGGGTGGAGTGTTGGAAAAACCGAAGGCACGGGGGTGGAGTGCTGTACCAGCTCCCGCCCAGTCTATTCTTGAGTAGGCTGTGGGCCCAGGGATCGAAGGTCCACCGATCCCGAAATTTCAGAAGTCTCCCTCCTACCGGTATCACCTCACTTGGACTGCCGTCCTGAGGTCTTGCCTTCCTGACCACGACCACCCCGGAATCCCCTTCCCCTTGAGGGGCGTCTAGACGAGCCTCTGGCTGCTCCTCTAGGCTTTGCTCGAAAGGAAGTAGACTGCCCTTCGAACGCTGGGGTGAATGCCGTGGACTGTGTCGACACGGCCTGGGGTACCCACTGAAAGGTGGTCGGGGTTTGTGCCACGATCTGGGGCACTGGGGGCAATGGCAATTGCAGTTGCTGTTGCTGTCTAAGAGGCTTGGCTGGCCGAGACGGTAGCCTAGTCCTCATAGTCTTCCTCTTTGGTTGAGGACCTTCATCCGGGGAAGACTTTCTTTTGATAGCCAGGCCCCACTTCTGGAGAAGGTTTCTATTCTCCAAGGCGGCTTTATCAACAACTTCTTTGACCAAGTCGGTAGGGAAAAAGGTCTTTTCCCCAAATGTTGGAGGAGATTAGTTTCTTTAGCTCGTGCCTCACCGTAGCCGAGGTAAACACGAACTCCCTACAAGCTCTCGTTGCCTTGACGAAGCCATAAAGGTCCTTCGTCACTGTGGCCAGATGAGGCTTGGCCACTACCATGAACATTTCATGGACCTTGGGGTCACTTGCCATCGTCTCGAGAGTAGTCTGAAGAGACATTGAGGCAGTCAGTCTTTCTTTTGTATCGAACTCACTTCGTAAAAGAAAGTCAGACAGCTTAGGGAGGTCCTTGCCGAACTGACGTCCGGCAATATCAGCCTCCAACTTTCCCACTGAGAACGTAAGATGGACGTCCTTCCAGTCTTTGTGGTCCATAGGCAGGGCCAGCGACAAGGGTTTACACTCCTCTAGGGAGGGGCAAGACTTGCCGGCCTCGATTGCTTTTAGTACAGCCAGAAACCCTTTCTGTAAAAAGGGGAAGGCTCTAGTAGGCGAGGACACAAAGGAAGGGAGCTTCCTATTCAATGCAGCTACCTTTGAGTTAGAGAAGCCCCTCTCTTTCATCGAGGATGAAAGTAGAGCTTGAGCCTTAGCATGGTCCATCACTATGACCTCCTTTGGCTCTGTCTCCTCCTTTGAAGCTGGTTCCTTCCTCAGCCGGACATAACAGTCCGGATATGATGCCTTGCTGGGCCAGAATTCCACCCTCCAGGGGAACTGAGCACAGCTTATCCGAGATGACGATCTTCCCAGTCGTCATCGGCATGTGCTCAGCATACCTCCATGGGTTAGCATCTGAGCACAAGGGAAGGTCTTTCACATTGAGCTTTTTCTGGGGCCCATGTGATTCTGCAAGGCACTGCATTCGCAGTTCCATTGCAGCCGCCTTCTCCTGATTCTCCTTCTGCATTTGTTGGATCATTCCAACAATAGAAGAGAGGGCCTGTCCCAGCTCTACTGGGAGACCGGCCGATGTAGAGGGGCTTGAACTTCATCCTGGGCTTCTGCCAGGAGGTCTTCCTCCTGACACCCGTCCACATCAGACATCCTGTCATCTAGCTGGATGTCTTGCATCGTGACCGCGACTTCAGCATCCACCTGGATCTGAACTTAGGGGATCTCCTCTTGAGGCTGGGGAAACACTGCATCAGCTGATGCCTTAGGGAAAAGATACGCCCTCATCTTCTCACTTGGAAGATAAGGGCCAGAAGTGTTCTTTTGGAAGCCCCTTACCCAGGTACGAAGCTTCTTCCTAGCTATTTAAATGTCTCATTAATCAGGTTAGTGCACACAGTACATACCTGAGGGTCCCAATACCGGAGATCATCCTTGGAGACAGCGTATGCTGCGTGTCTCCTACAAAACTCATGTCCGCAGAGGTTCTTGCTGCTGACATTGCAGAAAGCACTTCCCCACTTCGGAGTGTCCTTCTGTAAAGAGAAGAAATTTCCATGAGTATCAAGTGAACTATGTATCACTGGATATGCATAGTATAGCATAACAATTCAGAAAGGAAAGACACACACTTGTGTTTCCCTCACAACCCATTGTTGCAGCCTTCCAGATAATAAAATCAAAATGGTTTATCTCTTCTAGAGTAACCAATGCAAGGTTTCCAGAGGAAACAGGTGGAGGTCACACCTAAGCAATGATTTTAAAATCCTGGATAATAGACAGGGAAGAACTCAGCTTCCTATCTGAGGGCAACAGCAAAGGGATGTGCAAGAAAACACAATAGTGTTAGAAGATACAGTGCTGTACCAAAACCTTTACTATAGTTTTCTTCTTACTGTATATGCTATACAGAAGAATACTAGTACAGTATAAGGGGGATGTGTGCCGGCCTGCCTTTGCCGGCCAGCACACACCACAACTAGCTTTAAAGTATACTACTTAACAGCTATAGGGCGGCAGCACTCTGGTTCAAATGCCTGTGCCGGTCGGCAGCTACTGCCGGCCGGTAACAGCCAGTGTTGGCCGGCAATGGCTGCCGGCCAGCAACTACACAAGGTAGTACCCAGCTGCCGGCCACACTCTTGGTGACCGGCAGACAAGGGCTGACATAAGCCGGCCGGCAAAGGTACAAGACCGATGCCAGCCGGCAGCAAAAGAACCAGAGAACTACACCTGCCCGGCTGCCGGCCTCATAGGCCGGCAGCCGGGACAGGTACAGCACTAGAAGAAAATAGAATGGATGCCGGGATAAGAGTGTACACAACCTCCAAGCCCGGCAACCGAAGGAGTGCATATAAGGAAGGGGAGAAACTAATTCAGGCTTCCTTGACCAATGCCGTCCGGCTCTGCCGGCAGGCATGGATGAGGGACCAAGAGAGGTCCAGGCAGCACTCGAAAACATAAGACCCTTGCCGGCCTGCAGCTCTGCCGACCGGCAATGGGCTGAGTCAATTCCACATCCCAACCTATACTAGGTCCAGAAGTAGAACGACGTACAGTACAGTAAGACCCCTGCCGGCCAGCTCTGCCGGCCGGCAAGGTACAGTACAGTAATGGCTAGGCCATTACGGAGATAGAGGGGGAAGGGACAAGAGGGTCCTGCTAACCTTGCTTTAGTGACAGATCACCCGCAGCCAAGAAACTTATCTTAGCCTAAGGGAGATCTAAGGGGAAAGGCCAGCAATACTTGCCAGCTTCCAGAGCACCAAAGCAAGGAAGGCGTTGCTACTCCCAAGGGAAGAACTTATCCTCCCCCGAGAACAGCAACAGGACTTAGTCTGGTCGATCACAAAAGAAGGAATCATAACTACAGAAACCTTCGGTAGTGACCTAAGGGAGCTAAGCTCCCTTTGTATGTGTTAGGTCAGCGAGGGGGACTCTGCCCCAAGCCAGACAACACAGACTCAGACTAAAAACTCTGTTGTTCTGTCCCTCTTGAACCATAACTACAGGAACAGGAAGGTACAGTAACACCCTAGTATAGTTTTATCGAAAATAAATTCGGAAAAAACCACTTAGGGATAAGCCCAAGGCTTAAACAGAGGGCAAGGGATTGCATACCTTCTCCGAAGAAAAGAAAGCAACCGAGGAGTATGATAAAGTATACTAAGGCTCCATAAGCAATTAGCCTAGGCACCAAGAGAATCGATTA
The DNA here is from genome assembly GCF_036898095.1 of Palaemon carinicauda. NCBI lineage: Eukaryota > Metazoa > Arthropoda > Malacostraca > Decapoda > Palaemonidae > Palaemon > Palaemon carinicauda. Next base: position 148,040,161 of record NC_090735.1, on the reverse strand, counting down.
CCTAATTCACCGAAACTCACACGTATACAATCTTGGAAATATTCCACACAGTCTAAAATGTATAAAATATAGCCTAAAGCTTCAATAAAATTTTAATTACACTCGGAAAAACCAAATTCATGCATGAAGTACTAGGACCAAACGACTAGGCTACATGGCCTAGCGTAGGCCAGAATGGCGAATACTTCGCCAAATAATACTAAGCACGAAAGGAAATCCTATGTAAAGCTAAATAGCTAAAATTTATTAAAGCAAAACAACCAGGAATGTCGCTCTGACTAACTAATTTATACCTAGCGAGCGACAGTGTCCAGGAGACCTCTGGTAGGCTACGGCTCTTGTATCAAAGATTAATCCTATTAATCACTCAAAATTTTACCAAGAGCCTACATTTATACATAACAGACACTATACTCAACTTATCAGAGGCCAACGAAGACGAAGAAGCCATGAAAAGCCGAATAAATCCAAGATTTGCGAGAAAAACAGGAAAAAACACCGAGTTGTTAAGCTACGCAAAAAGGAATACAGATGGCGCCAGGATTGGCGCCAGGCACGCATACGAATCGGGGGATAGGGAAGCCTTGGGAGCGGCTCCCCTTTTTCTTTCCCGAATTCGTATCTCGTCAATCACCTCCTACGAGACGAAATCTCTGTCCAGGATGTAGATTGCCATGTGACGTGTCTAGAATACGTCCTCTGATATGTCGCGATATCCCTTTCACGAGGGATACTCGCTCCAGGAGTTAGAATTCTGGTACCTTAAGGTAAATTCTCTGGGAATATCGCCGTAGTTGTAATATACCCTAGGAAGCTACCCTATAGGAACTTCCATCAGGACGACATGGCTTGAGCCCAAATATATATATATATATATATATATATATATATATATATATATATATATATATATATATATATATATATATATATATGAAATTATTATACATGCAATTCATGTAATAATAAAAGGCTTCTTAAACCATGAACTTTAAAATTTATAAAAAACTGATATTCCTTTAAGTGTTGCATCACTTTATGGTGTATTTGAAATGATAAATCTGAATAGGGCTTATTCTCTGACATTAATAAGGATGAATATTTAAGATGTTTTTTTAGTCGCATAAGTTCCATTGTAGTTCAATGAAATGTCTTTGTTTAGTTTGTTTTTATATCTTTTACCAAAAACTCAACATTTTCACTCATTTCAGACATTTTCTTTTCGCCGTATGCTTCTGCCTTGCATCTGACATTCTTGAGATTGTTTTCAAGCAAGGAGACAAACCTTTCAGAACTTTCTTCAGGAATTCTCAGATTACAAACAAACTTTTACTGGGTCCTTGCAAACACAAATATTTGTTTTCTTTTCCTAAGACGTATAATATTTTAAGGATATTATTTGCTTATGAGGATAATTTTCTTGTTTGCAAGTGAAAACATTTATGTAGAAAAGCAAAGATGAAGGATTTGATTCTCTAGATTCTTTTATATACCGAGAACATTTATAGCAATAACTATATATATATATATATATATATATATATATATATATATATATATATATATATATATATATATATGTATATATATGTATATATATATATATATATATATATATATATATATATATATATATATAAATATATATATATATATATATATATATATATATATATATATATATATATATATATATATATATATATATATATATACACATATATATATATATATAGACACACTCACACACACACACACACACATATATATATATATATATATATATATATATATATATATATATATATATATATATATATATATATATATATATATATATATATATATATATATATATATATATATATATATATATATATATATGTATATATATATATATGTATATGTATATGTGAATATATATATATATATATATATATATATATATATATATATATATATATATATATATATATATATATATATATATATATATATATATATATATATATATGTCTTATTTATAACTGTAATCGAACAGTTTAACATGTTTTTTTCAAAAAGGCCCATAAAAGAAACACAGGAAATATGAATAAATCACATTATATTTCGGTCAATAAACATCGACCCTTTTCAGGATGTAAAGTAAAAGTGAGGATTACAGTGGAGAGTGACGGTTTATATATGAAAGCTAAAGGGTGTGTTCAATTGTTCTATAGTTGTTATAATTGCTGGAAGGATTAGCCAAATTTAATTACATCCAGGTGCGTGTTCTTATTGTTGAGCCGCTTGGAGGAAGTCTTGACCTCTGATGCATGTCTGGTGGCCGGTCTCCGTGGATTATCTTCTTAATGATAGAGTTGAGAAGAGTATTGTC
>NC_090735.1:148015284-148032784 GCF_036898095.1 Palaemon carinicauda | reverse complement strand
AAACACAAGTGTGTGTCTTTCCTTTCTGAATTGTTATGCTATACTATGCATATCCAGTGATACATAGTTCACTTGATACTCATGGAAATTTCTTCTCTTTACAGGAGGACCCTCCGAAGTGCGGAAGTGTTTTCTGCAACGTCCGCAGCAAGAACCTCTGCGGACATGAGTTTTGTAGGAGGCACGCAGCATGCGCTGTCTCCAAGGGTGATCTCCAGTATTGGGACCCTCAGGTATGTACCGTGTGCACTAACCTGATTACTGAGGCCTTTGATTCCCCTAGGAAGGCGGAATCAAGGGATATAGCAAGGGAGAAGCTTTGTACCTGGGTAAGGGGCTTCCAGAAGAATACCTCTGGACCTTATCTTCCAAGTGAGAAGATGAGGGCGTATCTTTTCCCTAGGGCATCAGCTGATGCAGTGATTCCCCAGCCTCAAGAGGAGATCCCCCAAGTTCAGATCCAGGTGGATGCTGAAGTCGCGGTCGCTATGCAAGACATCCAGTTGGATGACAGGATGTCGGACGTGGATGAGCGTCTGGAGGAAGACCTCCTGGCAGAAGCCTAGGATGAAGTTCAAGCCCCAGACGTTGTAGAGGAAGAGGTCGACGAGGTGTCGGCTACTCCGGTTCAGATCCCGGAGCCTATTCCCTCAACATCGGCCGCTCTCCCAGTAGAGCTGGGACAGGCCCTCTCCTCCATTGTTGGAATGATCCAACAAATGCAGAAGGAGAATCAGGAGAAGGCGGCTGCAATGGAACTGCGGATGCAGAACCTTGCAGCATCACATGGGCCCCAGAGAAGGCTCAATGTGAAAGACCTTCCCTTGTGCTCAGATGCTAACCCATGGAGTTATGCTGAGCACATACTGATGACGATTGGAAAGATCGTCATCTCGGATAAGTTGGGTTCAGTTCCCCTAGAGGAGGTGGAATTCTGGCCCAACAAGGCGTCATATCCGGACTGTTATGTCCGGCTAAGGAAGGAACCAGCTTCAAAGGAGGAGAAAGAGCCGAAGGAGGTCATAGTGATGGACCATGCTAAGGCTCAAGCTTTGCTTTCATCCTCGATGAAAGAGAGGGGCTTCTCGAACTCAAAGGTAGCTGCATTGAGTAAGAAGCTCCCTTCCTTTGTGTCCTCTCCTGCTAGAGCCTTCCCCTTTTTACAGAAAGGGTTTGCGGCTGTACTAAAAGCAGTCGAGGCCGGCAAGCCTTGCCCCTCCCTGGAGGAGTGTAAACCCTTGTCGCTGGCCCTGCCTATGGACCACAAAGACTGGAAGGACGTCCATCTTACCTTCTCAGTTGGGAAGTTGGAGGCTGATATTGCCGGACGTCAGTTCGGCGAGGACCTCCCTAAGCTGTCTGACTCTCTTTTGCGGAGAGAGTTCGAGATAAAAGAAAGACTGGCTGCCTCAATGTCTCTTCAGACTACTCTCGAGACGATGGCAAGTGACCCCAAGGTCCATGAAATGTTCATGGTAGTGGCCAAGACTCATCTGGCCACAGTGACGAAGGATCTTTATAGCTTCGTCAAGGCGAGGAGAGCTTGTAGGGAGTTCGTGTTCACCTCGACGTCGGTGAGGCACGAGCCAAGGAAACTAATCTCCTCCAACATTTGGGGCAAAGACGTTTTCCCTACCGAATTGGTCAAAGAAGTGGTTGATAAGGCCGCCTTGGAGAATAGAAACTTTCTCCAGAAGTGGGGCCTGGCTATCAAAAGAAAGTCTTCCCCGGATGAGGGTCCTCAACCAAAGAGGAAGACTATGAGGACTAGGCTACCGTCTCGGCCAGCCAAGCCTCTTAGACAGCAACAGCAACTGCAATTGCCATTGCCTTCAGTGCCCCAGATGGTGGCACAAACCCCGACCACATTTCAGTGGGTACCCCAGGCTGTGTCGACACAGTCCACGGCATTCACCCCAACGTTCGAAGGGCAGTCTACTTCCTTTCGAGCAAAGCCTAGAGGAGCAGCCAGAGGCTCGTCTAGGCGCCCCTCAAGGGGAAGGGGATTCAGGGGTGGTCGCGGTCAGGGAGGCAAGACCTCAGGATGGCAGTCCAAGTGAGATGATGCCGGTAGGAGGGAGACTTCAGAATTTTTGGGGATCGGTGGACCTTCGATCCCTGGGCCCACAGCCTACTCAAGAATGGACTGGGCTGGAGTTGGTACAGCACTCCACCCCCGTGCCCTCGGTTTTTCCAACACTCCACCCCCGTGCCCTCGGTTTTTCCAACACTCCACCCCCGTTCTGGAGGAGTACGTTCAAGAACTGTTGGAGAAAAAAGTGATCCGAAGGGTGAAGTCCATCAAATTCCAAGGGAGGCTGTTTTGGGTTCCCAAGAAAGACTCGGAAAAGCTCAGAGTCATTCTGGACTTGTCGCCACTCAACAAGTTCATAGTGAATTGCAAATTCAAGATGCTAACACTGCAACACATAAGGACCTTACTGCCCAAGAGGGCATATTCCGTCTCTATAGACTTGTCAGACGCAGTCGGTTTTTCTTCAGCCACCTCCCCCGTCGGTGACGATTCACTCAGACGCCTCGAAGGAGGGATGGGGAGGTCACTCTCATCGGAAAAAAGTCCAGGGGACTTGGTCCAAGCTATTCAAGACCTTTCACATAAACTTTCTAGAAGCTATGGCAGTGCTCCTTACCTTAAAAAAAGTCTCCCCGCGTCACTCGATCCACATAAGGTTGGTGATGGACAGCGAGGTAGTTATGAGATGCTTGAATCGACAAGGATCGAGGTCACCACCTCTCAACCAGGTGATGTTGGCCATCTTCGGATTGGCGGAAAAGAAGAAGTGGTACCTGTCGGCAGTTCACCTTCAAGGAGTCCGCAATGTGACAGCGGACGCTCTATCCAGGTTCACACCGATAGAGTCGGAATGGTCCTTAGACGCAGGATCATTCTCCTTCATTCTGAATCAAGTCCCAGAACTGCAGATAGACCTCTTTGCGACGAAAGACAACAAGAAGTGGCCCCTGTACGTGTCCCCGTACGAGGACCCCTTAGCGGAAGCAGTGGACGCGATGTCCCTCGACTGGAACAGATGGTCCAGGATTTATCTGTTCCCTCCTCACAACCTTCTGTTGAGGGTCCTCAACAAACTGAGATCCTTCAAGGGGGTAGCGGCAATAGTGGCCCACAAGTGGCCGAACAGCGTGTGGTTCCCCCTGGCATTGGAACTACGGCTGAAGTTTGTACTGATACCAGATCCAGTTCTGACCCAGCGAGTCCAGAAGTCGACTGTCTGCGCTTCATTACAGAAAACCCGGACCCTGCAGCTCATGATTTTCTCTCTCTAGCAGTGAGAAAGCGTTTCGGGATTTCGAAAGCCAGCATAGACTTCCTAGAGTAATATAAGGGCAAATCTACTAGAAGGCAATATGAGTCATCTTGGAGAAAATGGGTGGCCTTTGTCAAGGCGAAGAATCCGCAGGAGATCTCGACAGACTTCTGCTTATCTTTCTTCATCCACCTCCATGGTCAAGGGTTGGCAGCTAACACGATTTCAGCGTGTAAGTCTGCTTTGACGAGACCCATTCTATATGCCTTCCAGGTCGACCTAGGCAACGAGATCTTTATTAAAGTTCCGAAAGCCTGCGCTAGGCTCAGACCTTCAGCACCTCCAAAGCCCATTTCATGGTCTTTAGACAAAGTTCTTCATTTCGCTTCTCTGTTGAGCAATGAGGAGTGTGCGTTAAAGGATTTGACACAAAAAGTTATTTTCCTATTTGCACTCGCGTCCGGGGCCAGGGTTAGTGAGATTGTAGCCCTCTTGAGAGAGGCAGGTCGTGTTCAGTTCCTGGATGGGGGAGAACTGAACCTGTTTCCGGATCCTACGTTTCTCGCCAAGAATGAGTTACCCACCAACAGGTGGGGTCCCTGGAGAATCTGCCCTCTGAAAGAAGATGCATCTCTATGTCCAGTAGAATGCCTAAAGGTCTATCTTCATAGAACTTCAGACTTCAAGGGTGGTCAACTATTCAGGGGGGAAACATCAGGCTCAAATTTATCTCTGAATCAACTCAGAGCGAAAATCACATATTTTATTCGCAGAGCGGATCCTGACAGTACACCCGCAGGTCACGATCCGAGGAAAGTTGCCTCATCCTTAAATTTCTTTAATTATATGGATTTTGAACATCTCTGTTCATACACTGGCTGGAAGTCTTCCAGAGTGTTCTTTCGCCACTATGCAAAGCAAGTAGAGGAACTAAAGAGATCTGTGGTAGCAGTGGGTCGCGACGTTAACCCTACTGTTTAACTCTGCGAGGAACAGTGGTTTTAATTGGGACGATTAATTCCAGGGTGAGTGTGTAGTTACATACCGTACTACAAACTAAGTGAGGGCACTGAGTTGCCCACGTAGAATGTTCCATTTCCAAAGGTGAACCTAGCATAAGTGCAGACATGTGTGCCGAGCGTTTCTAACGCTAATGTGATTGATTTGTAATACAGACTTTTATGACTTTGATACCTTGGTATCTTAAAAGTGGCATTTAATGTTTTTTCTTTCAGATAAACAAGTTCTGTTTACTATCATACTTATGCTTAAAGTTTCGGGTTATCCTCTTCTATATATATATATATATATATATATATATATATATATATATATATATATATATATATATATATATATATATATATATATATATATATATATATATATATATATATATATATATGTATATATATATATATATATATATATATATATATATATATATATATATATATATATATATATATATATATATATATATATATATATATATAACTGTTGTTAACCTGCTTATTTATTGTCTGTCAATAAACTTGTTCTTGAGAACCTTGCGTCTCCTTCACCTGTGTCAATTTATTGGTATAATTGAGCATTCATTCTATGTACCTTATCTGGGATAATTCTAATAGAATTGTTCCTTTATGCAAGCTATGTTGCATTGGTTTTACAAGTTTCCTCCTATGCGGATATAAACCTTTGTCCAATACAAGTATTGTGCGGAGAACTGGTCGATATTTCATATTGACGCAGTGGTTCTTTACAAACTATGCTTTATTTAATATAGGGTGAGACCACTATATTAGCTTGCCTGGTATTCATACATAGGTATATGTACTCTTCGAGACTTTTCCAGAGTCTAGTAGGACTCTTCCCTGTAGGGGGCAGGAAGCTCTAACATGGTTTATAGTTAGTTGAAAAGATGTATAACGGTAACATCTTAGGTCTCTAGGTCTAGTCGACCGGGAAAAATTACCTCCGGGGAGTACGGCACGTTCTGAGAATCCACAGATACAGTAATGCTCTGGTATACTTCCATCAGGATGACATGGCTTGAGCCCAAAAAACGGATTTTGAGCGAAGCGAAAAATCTATTTTTGGGTGAGATGGCCATGTCGTCCTGATGGACCCGCCCTTCCCTTTCTAAGAAAGGGCTGTAGGACCCCTCCCTACATACAGTATCTGTAGCACCTCGTGTACGCTACAAGGAATACAGATGGCGCCAGGATTGGCGCCAGGGACGCTTACGAAACGGGAGATAGGGAGCCTTGGGAGCGGCTCCCCCTTTTTCTTTCCCGATTTCGTTTCTTGCCAATTGACCCCTGCAATACGTAATCTCTGTTCGGGGTGCAGATTGCCATGTGGCGTGTCAAGAATACGTCCTCTGATATGTCGCGATATCCCTTTCACGAGGGATATTCGCTCCAGGAGTTAGAATTCTGGTACCTTAAGGTAAATTCTCTGGGAATATCGCCGTAGTTGTAATATACCCTAGGAAGCTACCCAATAGGAACTTCCATCAGGACGACATGGCCATCTCACCCAAAAATAGATTTTTCGCTTCGCTCAAAATCCGTTATATATATATATATATATATATATATATATATATATATATATATATATGAGATTTACGTCTACATTACTTACGTGACACTTGGCATCTCTCTGAGCGGCTCCGTGTTAAAGTGGAGTCTCCTCAAGATGAAAAGAAAATCCGTCTTCACGTGATATCAACCCAACCAGGTCTTCTGCTGGAATGGCGCTTTTATATTATTTACGTATATTGAATTTTAATTTTATAACTATATATCTATAGTTTTTTTACACACATACACAAACACACACACACACACACACACACACACACACTATATATATATATATATATATATATATATATATATATATATATATATATATATATATATATATATATATATATATATATATATTTGTATATATATATATATATATATATATATATATATATATATATATATATATATATGTGTGTGTGTGTGTATATATGTATATATATATATATATATATATATATATATATATATATATATATATATATATATATATAATTTATTTTCATGTACTAATTATTATATTCTGCTTTAAAAATATATATTAATTTATCGATACTTTTTATCAAATTAAGAAAGCCAAAAGTAAGGAAAAGATTCAAATGGAAATTGATGCTCTATGTTTTATACAATGAGAGAGAGAGAGAGAGACAGAGAGAGAGAGAGAGAGAGAGAGAGAGAGAGAGAGAGAGAGAGAGAGAGGAGAGAGAGAGAGAGAGAGAGAGAGAGAGAGAGAGAGAGAGCAATGCAAAATCAAGAATACAACGAGTTGGGAGTATACGCATAAAATTTGTAGGTGATAAATTTAATTTAAATTCTTTTTGGACATTAGAATTGATAAAAAAAAACTATTTTAATTTAATACTTCCTTTTAAACATAATTCAATTTTCCTAAAGCTTTTATTTTATAATATACAACAACAAACATCACCAAAAAATTTTTCTGAACATTTTATCTTGCCTCTGCGTATGACTAAGCTTTTTTGATCTTATATCCATTAAGAAAAAAAAATAAGAATCATCCTAATTTCATAACGAAAGAGTGACTTGGGAGATATATCTTGTAGATATCCTCTTTAATCTGAAAAGGGAATCGATGGATGTTTGAGAGAACCTGAGTCATATTATATTACCTAAAAGTTTTCCCCTTTTACGTAATTCAGAATTCAGCATCTGGTAGCACACCCCGGAAAGCATTTCTAAGCACCATGCTTAGCATTGCGTTACGAATTCTTCGACCTTTTTTCTCATTTTCTTTTAAAGCCTCGAGAGATGTTGCTCAAATATTTCTTTTTAAAGATATACACCGCATTTTTAATGTTTGCAGAATTTATATCCTACAAGATACAATGGTATGTTTACCTATCTTTCTATGAAATTCATCCAATATTGAAAGTTTCAGGGACTTCGTCTTCTGCTTCTTCGGCTTCTTCTAAATAAGTTTCTAATGAAACTCTGTTATTTAAAAAAAAATTAAGGAAATAAAGGAGAACATATACCTCAACTCATTGCAATATCCCGATTATCAATTCACTTCCGCTGACTACTTTAAAAACCTTCATCAATGGCGAAGAAATTATTGTTGAGTGAATAAATTTCTTAACCACTGAAGATTTTTTCCCACAATAGAAACTGGAGAAATATCCTAAATATTCTAATAATGATAAAACTGGGAAGGCGAGAAACAAATTATGTTATAATCTTCGCCCCTGATTATGAATTCACAGACCATTATGCGACATTTATTATTTCATCTCAACATTCATCGGAGTAAGTAAATAATTCAAATACCTGTACGGTGCATGAAAATATATTAAATAGGTCATCATGATTAATATATTTCTTCTCTTACCAATTAATGGGACTTACATCAATAAATACGTGTATATATACAGAGTGAAAAAAATTAGGGAAAGCTCTGGATTTCCTCTTACTGTTATAGCCTATTAAATTAAAGTCTGTCAAAGGAAACGAAGCATTAAATGTCAAGTTACCCGCTATGCTACATTGATAGTTGTTTGAAAGCTAAAGCTCAATTGTGAAAAAAAATAGGACAATGTAAAAGGGAAATGTTTCAGAGCATTGACCTACAGCAAAGTTCAGTAGTTAACTTATATTACGAAATATAAAGGTTCTTGGTCAGTAAAATGTTAGCTGTCGAGAAAGAGTCTGAGAGCAATAAAAAATCTATCTGTGAATGTGTTTGTATATAGTGAGGTGCATAGTGTGAGTTAAAAACAATCCTGTATTAACTTAAATTTTTCCTGTACCACCTATCTTGTTCCTTTGTTTTTTCTAAATAAGACTCTTACCTGAAATATAAATTGTCTTCATCCTGCCTGATACCTACCTCTTGATTATGATCTGATGTGATCATAGCTACTATTTCTAGTTGTAAAGGATTGTTTTATTACTTTGATATACACTGATGTTTGTTTTACTTTACCAAGTCAGAGAGAGAGAGAGAGAGAGAGAGAGAGAGAGAGAGAGAGAGAGAGAGAGAGAGAGAGAGAGAGAGAGAGAGAGAGAGAGAGAGATGCTCTTTCCTCAATTGGAATTTTTTTACTATTTATATGTAGTTGTGGAATTGTTGTACTTCCCTTGTAGATATCTTCAAATGTTTGAGCATAAGATTTCTCTATTCCTTGGCTGTGAAGGATTTTCATTACTGCTGAGGTTTTAACAGAATGGCACCATGGGTCTTTTAAGACTCTCTCTCTCTCTCTCTCTCTCTCTCTCTCTCTCTCCTCTCTCTCTCTCTCTCTCTCTCTCTCTCTCTCTCTCTCTCTCTCTCTCTCTCACGTAGTAGTAGTAGTAGTAGTAGTAGTAGTAGTAGTAGTAGTAGTAGTAGTAGTAGTAGTAGTAGTAGTAAGTAGCAGTAGTAGTAGTAGTAGTAGTAAATATTTATGGCTTAACATCAGAGCAGGAAACCATTTACCGTTTATCATCAGTATGCTAATTTTGTGAGCTATATAATTTTTTTTCCAGATTTAGATGAAGCATTTAGAATGCTAGGCACCTCTAGTAAGAGTACGAAATTTGTTTCTGCTGCCCGAGTTTCATTGAGGTGAAATGCATGATCGTCAAATGCTTTTATCAAGAAGGAAACTCGTGTTAAATTCCCTTCCCAGATGAAAGGCTACTTTTCTTGCTATTACTAATGGTGTGAAAGGGTTATGCTTACTTCCTTGCTTCCCTTTTCAATATTGGAAAACTAAAACGAAAGGGGTAAGAGAGGCAAAGGACTTAGCCGCACCAAAACCTCCTCACACACTGTTAAAAGAAAGCACCTTTGTAACAACTCTGGTGCATTTGGTATACATATTCTGTCATATAGTAAGCAATATTTTTAAAGAGTATAAATGGAAATGAATTGGGTATGCAAAGGGAATCTTGAAGAGAGGAGTTATAAAATATATGACTGTAAATTGAATCTATTATTTCGTGGAAATGTTTCACCAGGAGAGAGGTTAATTCGAGAAGGGTAATAATAAGATAGTTACATAGAAACAAAACCATAGCCATGGTTGAGAAAATAGATAATTTGCATCCAAGGAAAACGCAATTCTTTGCAATTGGAATAAGTATTTTGAAGGATGTGGACTGTACAAGAGATGTGAAAGACAGTTATGGCTTAAAAGAGGGTTACATTTGAATAAAAAAAAAAAAAAAAAAAAATGGTATCCACCTATGGCCTATAAGTATTATAAGTTGAAAGTTGTATTTATGGTGAAAGTGTAACTTGGTCGGTTTCATGTAGTACCCTGCAGAATAGATATTTCTTGAAGATATAGATGAGAATCGAGTATAATAGTTTTAGATGATACTGCTGCCCGAGGTAATGATAAGGGATATTAGAGCTATATATTCTAAAAGGAGTTTTTCTCTTAAGAAGTATTTTTTAATCTCAATGCTTGCTACACCCTCATCCACTCAGAGACTCTATGTCTTCATTCCTATGTTAGCAGTGCTGCCTGAAGGAGGGAAATATCCTCATTAGATGATGATGATACTATTGAACACCAATCCATAATTAGTGCTTGTATGCCGCAATTCAATTTACAAATATTTTCATTGTATTAACTGTTCCATTCTGCTTTAAATTACTGCAGTCAATAAACACCCCTTACATATAGTACTCTTAAAAAATTTTCATATGATGAATTTTAAAATAAATGAACGGTTATAATGTAGGAGGGAAAAATCTGCACTGAATCATTATATAATTCAATTCCGTATATTCTCAAGTGAGTGCACTGAAAAGAAAAATAATGCAAAATTTAATGCTATGAAAATTGAAAATGTTGCCACAAGATTTCTGATAGTTTACAGTAAATCTTTATTTCAATAATTAATTCTTTCATCATTTTAGCAAATTTTCTTTTAGTGCATAATGCATAGTATAATAATATTCTTATTTAGTGAAGATAAAAAAAAAATATTACGCAGGATTTATTCGTTGGAAGTATGATTTTTCTTCAATAGATAATATGTAATAATTATAGACATATTCTAAGTATCATTTAGAAAGGGATTGTCTATTTTCTTGCATTGAATTCATTATGTTTATTCTTATGAAGTTGTTGCAAAGTATATTTTCGATTCGAATTTCCAAAAATATTTACTGATCTCACAGACATCTCCCTACGCAAACATAAATTTCCCCTAAAAACTATATCTTATACTTTGCTAGTCATCTCAAGTCATGTAATCATTTTGGCCGTTGGCTTATCTGTTCCTTATTAAGTATAAGATTCTTAATGTACTGATATGGTAATACAACTGATATGCCACTAAGCTCAATCTTGAGTGTCGTGGGATCACACTACTAGGTTCGACACTTTTGTTCCTGGTGCCATGACTAGCTGGCGTAATCTTCTTAGATTCCATTGGTAGAGAGAGAGGAGAGAGAGAGAGAGAGAGAGAGAGAGAGAGAGAGAGAGAGAGAGAGAGAGAGAGAGGAGAGAGATGTACATTATTTTCTACTAGTAAGTTCCATATTCCATTCCAGTACCATACGCTATTCCACCTCGAATGAATCTATAGTAAATGTGGCGTTTTATGAAGAAGAAGGAAACGGATATATAGAAGAGAAGAAAAAGAAGACTACGCGAGAAATAACTTTATGAAGGTTGGTGATACATAATAAATAAAGAGACGTAAATTATGCGGGATAAATAAAATGGCTTCGTTATCCTTCAGAGTCTTGTGGGTATATGTCTAGAGAAATAAGAGTGTTGCGAAGAAGGTGACAGCATCATTAATTATTTTTGGTGAATTTTATGACTAAGTATTATCATCGCTTATTTTTACCAAAAATGGAAGTGTCTCTGTGGCCCTTTTGGTGTTCTGGAAATGTTGAATTTCAGATTAATTACTGATGCACACTGACAATCGTACAGTCACCAACGAATTCAGTGAAAATATAGACATCACACAGGTAGGGCAGGCAGTTATACACACACACACCCACACACACACATATATATATTTATATATATATATATATATATATATATATATATATATATATATATATATATATATACATACATACACACACTTTTATATATATATATATATATATATATACATATACATATATATATATATATATATATATATTTATATATATATATATATATATATATATATATATATATATATATATATATATATATATATATATGTATATATATATATATATATATATATATATATATATATATATATATATATATATATATGTAATTATATATATATATATATTATATATATATATATATATATATATATATATATATATATATATATGTATGTATGTATGTATACAAGCCTTGTCATCAAAATTCAGTAAGATTATTGAAACTGGTTCTACGTTGAAAAACCGTGGTTTGGATATTGTTACCCGGAACTTTATCCTTTCATATCATTGCTATAAATCTATATTGAGACGCATTCATTTACATTTTCTTCCAACATACATGAAGATAACGAACTTCACGTTCATTCACTTGATACGACATAACATCTTTTTTTTTTATTATCTTTTGATAACAACAACATTTCACTGTGACCCATTTGATCATCCAGCTCTGAAAGTTTTGTAGAGAAAATTGAATTTTTTACTCTTCAACGTCAACAATAACTTGTGTATTAAAATTCTTCTTTGGTTTTCCAAATTCTCTTCCTAAATCTAACTTCCTCCTTTTCATTTGGTCACTGAAAGCCTAATATGTCTTTCTATGTACCTTTTACCAGTGGATATCTCTGAGCATTTCAATGGCTCCATCATCCCTTATCTTCCCTATCATAAATCGTACCTGATTAGATATTCATAAATCATAAATTGACATCCATTTGCATAGGCTTGGTTATCTACTGTATGTCAACGTAATAGCACAATATATAAGTCGTCTTAAATTATTTTCACGGAAACTACAGAGCATGATATAATAATCTTGATAGTTTGATGGGAAACATGTACATATTGATGAGAAAACAAAATTAACTTTCAAAACACATTGGTAAGTTCATCGAAATGAAAAACAGTAGATCAACTGAGAAGAGTTTACTGGACTTAAAAGGAAGAATAATAGTGCAATTTATATACAAATGGGGAAATGACGTTACCAAGTTATTAAGAAAACTGTGTTGGAAGGAGAAATGCAATAGCCTTGCTCGTGGTAATCAACACGTAGCTGAGCCACATTGGAAAACATAGCGCTACATATAGTCACAATACAGAAGAATGGTGAATATGATTTTTTTTTTCTTTTGTAATATGCTCTACTTGAAAATATAGGAATTCTAATTTATAACCTTTTATTACATTTTTTAATGTTTATTATTACTCCTCGTATATTATTATTCTAATAAAAATTAATATATCACATTTTATGTACATTTTTGTCATTATGTATATGCGTCAAATATGATATCTCGTGAATGATTTCACCTTCGAAATTTTCCCGTATATTATTTGCTCCATATCTGTATCTCTTCTTCACAGCAACAATAATTAATTAAGTATATACCTAATTTACTACTTAGGTAATGAATCTGTCATGATTCATCAGATTGCACTAACTGACAGAGAACGCATAAAAACACGTCTGTGATACGTTTCCGTCGGCAAAATTGTCGCGGTTACATCTGGGTGGTTGCAAAGAAATGGAAGGTGAAATGTTGCGAACAATAAATAGACAAGAACTGATAAGAAACGGACTAACAAATACCAAAAGATAGAAACAAAATGCAACAGAGAAGAACGTACAAGATGTAGGAGTACCGGAGATGAGACGGACAAAACGTACTAATACCGGAGAATCACCAGAGGAGAACCGCTGACTAAAAGGACACGGACTGAGTGACATTTTGCGTTTCCGTTAACTTTCCGCAATTGCAGTACGGTGATATGTGACAGGCCCTTACAAGTCAGTATTTGGTCATGAAACCATTCGCTATTTATAAATAGATAATTCTTATAGTAAAGAGTTTATAGGCAATAGATAATTTCCAAAAGGAATGATTGTAATCTTAGGTAAAGATTATTTCTTAATTTGTGAGATTTCATTTATCCTGTTCCTGCATTTTCCCTATTTATTTCACTATAAGAAACATTCCTTATACATTGACAATAGAAAAAAATCATTAAATGATAGTTCATAGATATATACAATCCTTTATCTCTATGCAATGTCGAATGTAAAATAAATTTCAATAATGCTCAATGGTATATGAAAAGAATTACCACCGAACAACTATTATTCAACTCAACTATTCTCGACCAAATATCCAAGAAAAATTTTAAATCAAGCCTTTTTTATATTCAAGAACTATGCACAACAAAGTATTTTTCTAAAATAGATCTTGAAAAACTAATAATAAGTTTCCCACGACTCGTGCGATAAGTATTAAGTAACAAGTACAGAATAATAAATGTCTTCTTTCATGCTTTGGATATACACAGAGTGGGGGAAAAGAAATAACAAATAATCCATAGCTGCTAAAAGATACTACACTGAATCGTATCCTGCTTCTCATCTGTCTTTAATCACCTACAATTTCCAGGAGTTCCAGAACGAGCCCAGCTAAAGGAGACGAAGCCAGAGGCTGATTCTACCCTGTCGAGAAGGACCTTCTAATAATAGATAGATCGCCAGCCTCCCTCATCATCCAGAAAGCGCAGATGGATGATGCTAGAATATTTCGATGTCGGGCAGACTTCAGACATTCGTCCACGCTCATAAACTGAACAAGGAGAAATAGCAATTACTCGCTTTATAAGAAAATAAAATTACAAAAGAATTCTACTGTATATTAGTTATCATGTATATCATAGAATGAGAAAATAAAATTTACCTGCAAATGACTTATATGCTAATTAGTTTTCTTATATTAAATCAATTATTATTTCCTTCTTAGAAATTATCTATACCAATGAAGACATGTCTTTAAATTAATTTTCTGTCAAAATGGTCTTTGTAATCCATAAATAATTATAAAAACTTGTGCTTAATAGGAAAAGATAATGGCAAGATCTAACGCTAGGATTTTGATAATGCATATCTAATTTATTGTATATCTCGCTCTATACTTCACTCTCTGTTAACGAAACCTTTTTAAGCCCGTTTTTCAGGAGTTATTTTGTTTTATTTTTTGTCACCTTTTTTTTTTTGTCCTGAACCTGATGTATATAATCTCGCTATCTGTTGAAATCAAATTATTTGCATTCACCTAGCATCTCGTTTATAACCTAAGTACTCACTCACCAAATATAAAATTCTTAAATTTACAAATAATAAGTTCAAGAAAATATATATAGATAATTAATTTCCTTTGCTACAAAAATAAATCCGCATTACTGATCGTAAAACCTATATCTCTTCCTCCCCTCTTGTTATGAGGTTTATTCAATATCATATGAGCGGTGACTAATTTAGGTTTATTGATGATTCTACATAGAGATGATATTTACTGTTACTGATCATAGCAGAATTAAATCTAATTATCTAAAGTCAATGGGCCAAAAACATTTCGGTAATTGAGGTCGTTTGAATGCAATTCCATGGGTGAGTATGATATACTATAATCATGGCTAATTTTAACCAAAATAGTATCCAATTGGTTTGATGATTACTAGATGAGCTTAATGATATTGGGTTGTTTTGCTGCTGTTATACCTCGATACATTTAAAACACAAGTTTGCTAATATTGGTCAGTGTAAACAGTTATCTTTTATACAATCTTTAATATAAACATTAGTATTTCTAAGATGTTCTGGTCCTTATTTTTTCCAGCTATCTATACTTTATAATTACTATTAAGAAAAAATGCGATTTTTTGTTATGAATGAGATCATGAGAATTCAGTTTTTTGGAGATATTTAATATTTCGACTTTTCCTGTAGTATTATACAGTATATATCAACTTTACTTAAATCCTTAAGCGTTTCCTGGGACTGTTATAAAAAAATATCAATAATTGTCCTTTTATCTTGTGTGCTATATATAAAGCTATGAAATATATCGGTAATTTACTGTTTATCTAAAGTTTCTTTTAAAAAGTAGTTAAATAGGTACTCAGAGCAGTGGGCATTAGTTAAAATTCTTTCTATCAAAACTTTATTAATAAAGAAACATCAAGCCCGCATAAACTGGTATTACATCTACCAATAGTATAAACTCGGTAATGAACTATTTCATATTTATATGCCATAAAACAGTTGGTTTTGCCTAAAGATCAAAGTACTATGAACATAAAGATACAATTTTCTTCTTCCAGCTGCCACGCCAGCAGTGAATATTAGCTGGTATATTAGACAGTTCCTCCACAGAAACATGCTGAGTGAGGCAATAGGTCCCTCTCTGGAACAAGTACAAGAGATGGTTATCTGCAAGAACATTGATTTAATTTTGTTAAATGGCTCTTTGACTGTTTCTCATTCCCTATAGTAAGCATGTATTCCCTGTTTTCATTCTTTGTTTTAAAGAGGGTAAATTTGAAAAAGGTATTCAAATATACATTATTCTAATATTCCGTTCAGAAATTGGGCAAAGTATATGTATATATATATATATATATATATATATATATATATATATATATATATATATATATATATATATATATACATATATATATGTATATATATATATATATATATATATATATATATATATATATATATATATATATACATCTATATATGTGTATATATATATATATACACACATATATATATATTTATATATATACGTATATATATATATATATATATATATATATATATATATATATATGTATATATATATATATATATTATATATATATATATATATATATATATATATATATTATGTATATATATATATTTATATATATATATATATATATATATATATATATATATATATATATATATATGTGTGTGTGTGTGTGTGTGTGTGTGTGTTTAATCATCAGCATCATCATCATCATCATCAGCCATTGATATTCTATGGCAGAACATGCCCTTAAACACATCTCTTTATGGTCTTTATATGCAGTCTATACAGACAAATTTTCTTATCTAGGGAAACCATTGTCTTCTTTTCTTTACCCTGCTTTTGGGGACCCATTCTGTTATAATTCTTGTCTATCTAATATATGTCATTCACATTACATGTACTGCATATGTTTATTATCTCTTTCCTGTTATTAGAAGGCCCCTTACTTTAGTTTTGCTCTCGTATCCATTTTGTTTCTATTCTACTTTTTAGTATAATTCCCATTATTACTCTTTCCATAGTCCTTTGAGTTGTAGATAGCGTATGGTCTAAGGCTTTAGTAAAAATCTAAGTTGCTGATGGATAAATATATTTCTTTTTAGAGAAAATGACATTTTACATTTTATAATCTCATATTGTTTACCAAAATCTCTTCATCCTATGCTTATCCGTCTATTAATGTCAGTTTCATATACGGGAAAAACAATTTCTATTCGTCCCAATTACATAGATATTCCCCATTACAGTTATTTCTTACATCTCCACAATATAAATTCTTAAAATCATCTTCTGGACACAGTGTGAAGAAATAAGGAGACACGGTGTTTCCCTGTTTAACTCCTTTCTCAATCATAAATTTTAACTATCTTTATTTTATTTTAGGATAGATGTACTTTCCGAATAGAAATCTGCAAGTGTTTTAACGTAATATCCATCTATTATTCAATTTTAAACGCTTTCGTTACTGCCTAAGTTTAGACAGCATCAAAAGCATTGTCATAATCCCTAAATTTCACACAGTGGTTTGTCATACTCCGTGGATTTTTTCATTAGCTGCTTAATTACATGGGTATGGTCACTTGTTGAATACCTGCTTCTAAAGCCTGCCTGCTCACTTGGTTGATTAGAGACTAGCTGTGTTTCTATTTTGCCCAATACTATTTTTTAAATATTCTATATATTATTAAGGGTGAACTTATTGGGCTGTAATTATTCAGGTATTTATTTCTCTCACTTTTCAGGAATGAGCATATTTTTTTTTTCTAAACTGCATGTATAGACCACGCATGCTTGTGTTATTAAATAAACTAGTATGACATATTCTCCTTTCTCTTATCAAGACATTTA
>NC_090735.1:148007784-148010284 GCF_036898095.1 Palaemon carinicauda | reverse complement strand
AACACAAACCTAGTTAGGATTAAATCACTGTGGTTCTTTTGCACCTGAGCATAACGATTGGTGATGGTGATTGGTGATGGTGGGAGTTTTTGGTCTTCTCGCTCAGAGCCAACCAACCCAGTGTGAATATATATATATATATATATATATATATATATATATATATATATATGTGTGTGTGTGTGTGTGTGTGTGTGTGTGTGTGTATGTGTTTGTGTGTGTGTATCTGTGTTACTTTTCATAACCTCAGTGTATATCATAGGAGTTACTCATAAACGTCAGGACATCGAGAGATGTTTGTCAAATTTGGCGATAAAAGCCCCCATAAACGCACTTCGGTGGCTGGGATCGTTGATGCTTCCGCCATCCGAGATTGAGGTATGGTGTCTATAAGAATCTTTCTGCCATATGTTTTATATTTTAATACATATTTCCAATTTTTAGTCGATTAATGGTGTTACGTATTAAAAAGAGATCATCTTCAAAACTATTGTCATGAATTCCTCATAACTAATCAGAAAATTTACTTTTTATTTTTTTATAACAATATTGGTTAATTAAGGCTTCTAAATAGCTGATTGATAATTTTTTATTGTCGTATGTAGTAGTATATTCTATGCCAATGTCATACTGATGGAGGACATCACTATCTATATAGAACTGATCATGAATCAATCAAACCAGGTACCTGAAAACCATACACTAAATCCATTACTTTGCTTGATCATAACATGTACAAGAAATATGATCATATCTTACACAACCACATTTCTTCCCCCAATATACAAATGTAAAGCGGTTTAAGCTTTATGTTTAGAATTTGCCGAATAGTTGTCATTCGGCTTGGGAATGCATCCTATTAGATGACTTCCGAAAATAATGGTTGTATCGTCTAACTTAATTAGGAACCGAAAACCTTAAAATGTTGAATGGAATGGTCTTTAGTGAACCAAATATACAAATTTATATTGTTTACTGAATGTAATTATATTACAAATTTCTCATATGGCTCTTTTACTCTGATTATCGTAAAATAAAGCAAGTCTTTCACTCAAAAACTGTAACATGAAATGTTCAAAAGCCAAAAAGAAAATACGTGGCACTCGAGGCATTACGTAATTACAACGGCACCGTAATCTTTGACTATTTATTCATGAAATAGAATGAGCCTAATAAAGATCTTCCCTAATTGGTAAGTACATTCTTTGATGTTTAGACAGACTAAATGTTCAAATGTTAATCTAGGGAACAGATTCAACTAGTTTTCTAATAGAAGGCATACTGTATGTTGCTCGCTAGCTCTGTATATTTTATTGATGTATAACTCAGAAATTGAATGTAGTTTCGATATAGTTTATTTTGCATAAAAGAACCCTGTATATTATTTTGAATTTTGTGAGAGACTATCAGATATGAGGGTTTTGCTATAAACATTAGAAGTCAGCATATTGCAGATTAATTGGGATCGAAGCACTGATTTAATTTATTTTGTATATATTTTGATAAAAAATATATATATTTTCGCTGCTTTATTGTTATTTTTCATATCATGAAACGAAAATAAACACAACTAAGGACCATTATAACATAATTATGAAACGTTGGTAAAATTGTAAGAATTCCTCACTAGTTCAATATTTTATTTTCATTTGATAATTGTAAAAGAGTTTAAAGTTTAGTTATATCGTTAAACTTCTAGATATCCCTGTTTATATATATATATATATATATATATATATATATATATATACATATACATATATATATATATATATATATATATATATATATATATATATATATATATATATATATATATATATATATATAAAGCTACACATCTTGAGGATATAGTTGTTTACATTCTTATACCTAGATACCTTGAAAATATAAATGTATTCTCGAGGTAGTACGGTAGGGTAATTCTCACTTTTAATTGTGTTTGCAATTCTATAATTTGACTTGACCTGCGTTTAGGGTCATTCCTTTCTAAAAAAAAATAAAAAGGGTTTTCGTTAAATCAACCGGCATAAGAAGTCGCTTCATGGTAGATTCCAGTATCATAACAATATTGATCTTACAAACAGTTAATTTTTTTTCCGTATTTAGCTACATGTATTAATGGAAATAGTATTAAAATGGTTAGTCATAAAATAATCTTGACTTAACTCTCCTTAATAATATATAGATTTCGGGAGAGATGCTTTTAGTGATGTCACGCATCTTTAAATATGTGCAAAGAAAGTCCAAAAAATATATAATAGTGGAATATATTAGATGTTGATAGATAACTTTTATTTTGACTAGGATATGTTTTTCAACCTACTGTATATAATAGACAGAATTGAATTGTGCATCATGTATGACTGGAAACGGTCACCTTCCGATGAAACCTTTTCTTGGAATGTTTAGTCTTATAGACCTTATTCAACATCTTTTAATTTATAAAGATTAAGATTTTGCAAGGGGTAATTTTCACCTTTACTGTAATTGGTTACCA
>NC_090735.1:147980284-148002784 GCF_036898095.1 Palaemon carinicauda | reverse complement strand
TTATATTCAAGCAGCATAATTTCTTTAAGGTAATGTAATAAGCATTATTTATTGAAATAAGCTGAAATTATAATAGGAGCCTCTTTGGGATACATAAAAGCAATACAATGCACATAGATTTTATAAAAAAAATAGTACAATTGAAAAAATGAACAATCAATATAAGGAATTCTATCCTTTTTCAATCTGAATAAATCCGTAATGGGTAGGGGTATATGGCAACATCAGACTGATGTGATAATTGAAACTGAAATGACAGTACATTGATGGTATTATAGCTGAAATAATTAATGAAGTTGGATTATATAGGTACTTTATAGCAATAGTATCAAAGGTTTTTATTTCACTTATTTTGTTACGAAATATCACGTAACATGTTTAAGAGTGTTATATGATCCTACGAGGTATGAACGAGGGCTTATGTAAATCTTTTCTATATCTTTATGAGGTATTGCGTACTGTTTTTGAGAAAATACGCAATTCTTATGCAGGCCACGTGTTTTGGAAGGTTCTCGAAAACCCCAGTGTTAGATTTTATCGTTTTATTTTTTTTTTTTTATTTCCGAGGACAAAGGTGGGCGGAGCACGCTGAGAGAGTGTTGTCGTACAGCGAGGTTGATTCTCCTGTTCAATACATGATAGTTAATAACTCTGGTGTCGCTAGAGGCTGGCCCCCATGCCACGAGAATAATCTATTAGAATATTCTTGAAGTAACTAAGTCATATATAGTATATGCACCCGCCAGGGATGCACAGCAGCTGCAAAAACTCCAAGTGCCTATAGTATGTCCTCTCCAAAGTGATTAAGTTTATTTATGACACACATCGTGTGTAATGTATTGAAACGTTACGGAAGACGTTAAAGGTGATTTTAAGTTTATTGTGTTGTGGTGAGTGTTAGTATTGTGTAAATTTGTGTAACTGGCCCAGGGAGAGTTTTGTGCAAACGTGAATTATATTTGTATCGTTATAAGTGTCAAAACTAATTAATATTGTAAAAGTTAATTTCTAGTAAAACAAGTGATTGTATAATTTTCATAAGCATTTATTTCTTTTGTTGTTATACCAGATACATTTCTTTTTGAGAGGTATATGATTCTTCTCCTTTGCTTGCCCCAGTAGAAATTCTATTAATAATTCTGTTAGTAATTCTTACACCATAGCCATTCCATGAATTCAAAGCTTTGGCAGCCTCATCTGCTTTCCATCTGCTTTCCTGCGTAAATATTCTCTCCAGTCATTCCTGGCTTTCCATAACTTTACTATCAACACTCAAATGCTTAGCATGTTCTACCTTGTAATTTTCATTATATCCTCGAAAACCTTCAACAATCAATTTCTGTCTTTGTTACTTTTCATAATATCCCAAGTATCATTTAATATTTTGATATCCATGGTTTTCTCCTTGTAACTGCAAGTCCCAAACCTTAAGTATGTATATATATATATATATATATATATATATGTGTGTGTGTATATATATATATATATATATATATATATATATATATATATATATATATGTATATATATATATATATATATATATATATATATATATATATATATATATATATGTATATATATATATATATATGTATATATATATATGTGTGTGTGTGTGTGTGTGTGTGTGTGTATTAAAAATGTTATTATGACCAATGCAATATTATTAAGTCTATAGAGTACTTATATATTTGTTAGATTTTCATCTTTATACATTATCATCATAATGTGATACCAAAGACAAATAATATAATTAGCAATTATAAAGAAATGATAATTGCCTTTTTAAACTAGAAATAGAATGAAATTAAAATTTTAAAAGCCGTTAAAGTTTCATGATAATATTTAAACAGAAAAACAAAAGCTATATTTAATAAATGATAAGTAAAACCATTGTAGGCTTCGAAAACTGATAACACCCACTTGATCAATATTAGAATGAGTTTATAACAATGATTTGATATCGTTAGTATGTGTTCTGTAAATTCATCAACCAGGCCTACATGTATTTTATGATTGTTCTTTACAAATTGTAATTGGTCACATAAAAATCGTCCAAAAATATGATTTTGTTTTTTGTTACAATCTGGTGTCAGATGCTAGGAAATGGTATATAAGGGTGTTTCCATGTAAAATAGATTTCTTTGGGAGGCCCACAGACCAGCACTTTTATTGCCTTATTAAACTTTAGCCATCACACCCGAAAAAAAAAAAAAACCTTACGTCTCTGATAGTGCGTTCATAGTCGGTTGTCAACTTTGTCACACCAACAAAACAATCTCCATTCACCATAAAGGTACCTTGAGGAATATTTCCGTCGGTACCCCCGTTGGCTTACTTATAGTATATTCATCAAGTTTATTAGAATTTAATTCTACGGAAGCGTATATATGATGGCAATGACCAAATTTTCATGATATACATCTAATAAATATTTATTAAACTAAGTAAATTTAGAATGACTCAAGTTCCTTCTGTGTGTTATTTATATTTCTCATTCGATAAAGTAAAAGAAATATAAATAACAAGGAAAATACTGTTATTTGATAATGCAATATTTAATGGAATTGTTTCTTTCAAGTTCTTAAAGTTTGATTATATATCCATATCAGTATTTCTTCCGTCTTTATTATTAGATTTTATACAAATCTAGAAGGTAATGCCTGGGGCAGATGAGATACAAGATAATGTTCATGTTTAGAAGAGAGAGCAAAACCGTTGAAAATATCTTTAGATTCTCTTGGGGCTAATACCACATAGCGACTATGGGCTATATTTTCCAACAATAAAGAAATGAAAGAAGAAGAATAAGATTTTTTTTTTTTTTAACAATTCTTTTCCGAAAAGCATTTAATAGTGAAGTGAGTTTCTTTGTTTTACTATGCAAATGGTTTTTCCTTTTCAAGCAGCAAATACTAGGCCGGACCAATTGTATTAAGGGGACTGTTGCCTACTGTATAACAACAACTACTCGTATAGTGACAATTTTCAGCATGCAGCACGTATGATGACCCGTACTAGCTCTTCTGGACATTAAGAAGACTTTGGTTATGTTCATTAATTCTCCTCTCAATGTTTGGCCAAAGTTAAGGAAAGGGGGAATGAGCTTTTTATCAAGAGCTATACCGTATAGTAATTGATTCAGCTGATAAAAGAAAAAATCTGAAAATTACTACAGTTTTGTTAAACCTCTAGAATTATCAATTTATATGGGAAGCGGTTTGACGATAAAAGATTATTGAACGGATAAATAGATTAATGTCATTTGTATCCTGATGAAAAACATGTATTGATCATAAAGTTTACGTAAATTTATGAAATATAAGAGATATGTCTGTATAGATTAAAAAATGGATGATTAATTAAATAAAACAATTATAGTTATAAAAGAATAATATGAAGCTTTCAAACAGTCACTAATATCAGCCAATCAAATGAAAGGAAAATTCTTGATTCTATTATAAAGAAAATCCAAGTAAAATGTTACTCACTGTTTTCTTATCTCCAAGCAAAACTAAAATATATCCAAAGCTAAGACCAGAAATATATTAAATATTATTTTTTATGTTTTACGAAAAATAAAAGATGATGAAATATTTAGGAAATGTTATGAAAAATATTCACATATAATGTTAGAACTAGGAAATAACAAAAATAAAGGAGTAACGATGTCATTGTTTTTGTCAATTTGAATTATATGTCAGTAGGCCTGAATTGTAATGTAAATTTTTTTCGGAGGCTGAATTGTTCCCATCCTGAACATTGGCATCTTCTATAAAAACCTGTTGTTCTTTTGCCCAGGGATTTTTGATACCTTATTTTTCGACTATTTTTCGACCGGATAATAACATGTTTTGTCTTTTTCAAAGGTGACATTTGAAATATATTTTGGTGGAAACTATTGATAAAGATATTGTCACTTTTATAATAACTTATCAATTTTTTTTATAAAGAAATATTTTTTGTCGAATATCCATCCCAGACACACTCTCTCTCTCTCTCTCTCTCTCTCTCTCTCTCTCTCTCTCTCTCTCTCTCTCTCTCTCTCTCTCTCTCTCTCTCTCTCTCTCTCTCTCTCTCTCTCTATATATATATATATATATATATATATATATATATATATATATATATATATGTATATATATACATACATACATACATATATATATATATATATATATATATATATATATATATATATATATATATATATATCCTTTGACTCTTGTGACCAATAATCATGTAACCCAAACTTAGGTTTTCTTTTATCAGCAATGCTTGTTAGTCGCTACTCCAATCCAAAGAGAATATGTAAGTTACAGTGTATACAGTATTTCAAATCATGAAGACATGGAATATCTTATTTTCGTTGATAGAGAGCTTTCTTCTATAAGAGTTTTTTTTTTTTGGTATTTCATTCTTAGATTAGACTTTTTTTGCGGAAGTAATTGATGTATGTGATATACACATGAAACGCTATTTAACCTCATAAATATTCATACATAATGACACGTGACGTGGGATGAATTATGTTTCCCCAATGCATTAATATCAGTGAGAAGATGAGAAAGATTGATAGATGCAGTTGTCAGGCATCTCACTAATCAGGCTGAAACAGGAGATTCCATACATCATAGCAAATTCGGTTATGGTGTATCATGTGGGAAAGAATGTCATATGAAGACTTGAGTCAGGAGATGATCGTGGCAATATGAGAGTAATTTCTTTGTTTATATTCTTTTAGGTGGATGAGGGGGAGACGTTCCATCATATCAGGAAATATGATATCAAAGGTGTAATATATATGTATGTATATATATATATATATATATATATATATATATATATATATATATATATATATATATATATATATATATGTGTGTGTGTGTGTGTGTGTGTGTACAGTATATATATATATATATATATATATATATATATATATATTTATATATATATATAGATATATATATACATATATATATATATATATATATATATATATATATATATATATATATATATATATATATATATATATTGTGATGGATGGCTTGACCACCACACAAAAACACTAAACTTTTCAAACAGTATTCACTTAAGTACCATACTAAGTCCACAAAAGGTGGAATAGTATACAATTTCAATAAGAGTGCAAAGTCAATTCAAGGGGACAAAGAAAATACCACAAAAATATACTTAATTTTAATGCACAAGTTTCAGACAAAAATAACACCTGAACCTCAGCAATACAGTAATTAATGATAAACACTCACTCTTAAACTCCCTGTAAAAGAAAACAATTACACAATTAAAGAAAGGTCATCAACACAAGCATACAAAAAGGGAAGAGGGTCCAGAAAGGAGGAGGCAAACGAAAAGTAAGAATATCCTAACAATTACACATTGAATATCCCTAACAAATTCCTCATTCACTTCTAGGGATCTCCTCAGAGGACAATAAACTCTCCAGCTGGAAGCTTAATTCAGGTGGCAGAAAACACGGATCCAAAACAATGGTGGTGAATGGTTCAATAATGCAGAACGCCCAGGAGTACAGGTCGTGGGCCCGACACACAAATATAACGTTCAAAATCTTTACCTTGGGGCAGAGAGGTCCCCTTGGCTTTTACTGAACCAAGGGCAGTATAATATATATAGGATAAAAATCCTTAATGCAGAGCGAGGATATCCTGGGAAAGCTAAACAGCTTCACAATGCAGCTCTGTAATGGCGATGAATATAATAAATCCAGCAGCAATTATCGTGCCCTTCAAGGTTGGAGGCTCAGAAACACACTGAGGACAACTCCTCCAAGTGAAAACCTCCATACCTCGGATAATGAAGGAGAGCTGCCACGTAACCAACACAACTTGAAAATATAAAATAGTCGTTAGCCAGTAATAAACACCAAGATAACCACCGGTGAGGAGACAAAAAGCTAATAAAGAAAGAATACAACACTTCTATACTTAACATTAAAAGTCTAAAAACTTAAATAATTCAGAAATTAATGACAATTAAGTTACACCTCCTCACCCGACCAAAAAGAAAAAAAAATTCAATTTTTTTTTTTCATAATGTACGTTAACATTTAATCACATATTGAAATAATAAAATAACCAAAAAAAAAATAGTCATTAAACCACCTGCAAAGACATGACAAACAAAAGGAAAGAGGGTGGCAAGTACCAAGGTTTGCAGCTCACAGGGAAAACAAAATATAACAATATATAACAAATACTAACAACCTCTTAAACTTAATACTAATCACAGGAAAACTTTCCAAAACCAGAAAGGCAAAACATCACCATTCGATAAATAGATACCCCACCTAAAAATTTCCCATCACTCACACCGTTAATAAACTTAATAAAGAGTCATTGCACTAACAACCGGATTCTGTATATATAGTCCAAAGGCTATAACCTTTTCCACAATCAATACACTGTTCATTTTCAGGGATACACATCACTCACTAGCAATAAATGTTGATCACAAAAACCACTGTCTATTTCAGTGCTATATATCACACTTATCACCATAGTGTCCAATACATACACACACACCGAACAACACAGAGAAGACCACACAAGACTCCCCTGCGCAAACAAACAAACAAACTCGATGAAGCGTAATTATCAGCCTGAAAATACAGAATACCAGATTAGTGCCTATCTCTCTTCTTAGCTTATTATAAACCTCATCGTACCTGACACCTCTAAACCTTAGTAGATTAACCTTAACTCAGTCTAGGGTACCACTCATACACCAGCCTGTAGCGCCTAAAAAACGGCTGTTGTGCTACAGACACGTGAGCCCATGACCCATCTAATTAATCAATCATTAGAAAGTACCAGTGATCACCCTCACCTTTTAACCTTAAAGATCCCATATAATATACCCAGAACATTATAGTCTTCTGTAAACAAACAATGATTAATAAATCTTAAATATACATTTACCTCTACTCACTACGTGCCCACTTCAACAGCACACACACCATAATAAGAACGATACAGATACTACCTTTAATAACTGCATAGCCCTCTGTCAATCAACTAATATTCAACGCTGCGAGAGAGAAAATCGGCAACAATATTATCTTTTCCTGGGATGTGGGAAAATTCTAAATTCCATTCTTGCAGCATGAGACTCCACCTCATCAATCGTTGATTTTTATTTTTGTATCTGCTGATGAAGGTCAGGGGATTATGGTCTGTCAAGACCTTAATAGGTGTATCTGAGGAGGAGAGATAAACCTGAAAATGGTTAATAGCAAATACTAAAGCAAGAATCTCTTTCTCCACAGTGGAATACCTACGTTGGGCGGAGGACAATTTTTTTGAAAAGAATGCGACAGGATGAGAAACTCCCTGCTCGTCATTCTGCAACAACACCGCTCCTACACCAACGTCACTTGCATCCGTGGCAAGAGAAAAAGGAAGGTCAAAATCAGGAGCTCTTAAGACAGGGAAATTAATTAATACTCTTTTTAAATTATCAAAAGCCCTTTGTGTTTCATCAGTCCAGACAAAAGCTACCTTCTTTCTTAAGAGATTAGTCAAAGGATCGGCGATGTCAGAAAAATTTCTAACAAACCTTCGGTAGTACCCACCCAACCCAAGGAATCTTCTGACATCCCTCCTGCACTTAGGGATTAACATTTTTTCAATACATTCGATATATGCTTGCTTAGGAGCAACTTTACCATTACCAACTTCATGACCCAAATATACGACCCTCGCCTTTGCGAATTCACTTTTCTTTAAATTAATTACTAAACCTGCTTTCTTCAAAACCTCAAACAGTGCCCTAATACGTTTTAAATGAGTTTCCCAATCATTACTATAAATAACAATATCATCAATATAAACTACACACTCCTCTAAACCATAGACTAAAGTATTCATTAACCTCTGAAAGGTGGCAGCCGCGTTCTTCATACCAAACGGCATCACTTTACATTGAAATAGTCCCTGGGGTGTTACGAAAGCGGACAGGGCCCTTGCCCGCTTCGAAAGAGGAACCTGCCAATAACCTTTCAGCAAATCGAATTTACTAATGTACTTGGCCTTACCCATACGATCAATACAATCCTCAATTCGTGGTAATGGGTAACAATCAGACTTAGACACTTCATTCAATTTACGGTAATCAAAACATAACCTGAAATTACCGTCGGGTTTCTTTACCAATACAACAGGGGATGACCAAGGACTTTGACTAGGTTCAATTAGGTCATGTTTTAGCATATAATCAACTTCCTTCGCCAAAACCTCATTTTTAAAGGGATTCAACCTGTAAGGCGCTCGTTTTACAGGAGTGGCACTACCTACGTCCACGTCATGTTCAAGGACATTAGTCCTTCCCGGTACATCCGAAAATAATTCATTATAATTATATACCAATTTCTTTAAAGACTTTTGTTCTTCATTACTTAAATGAGAAACCATACCAAAAAAATGTTTCAAAGAATTCTTATTATCTGAACGCCATTCACTTCCATTAAAACAATTATCATCAATACTTTCACCCTCTGAAAAAGAAAAAAGTTTATCGTTCTCGGAAACTACAGTATTCCCTATGGTTGCCACGGGAATGACTTTCTCCCGTTCTACATAAGCCTTCAACATATTTATGTGACAAAGCTGAAAAGGTTTCCTGCTCTCGGGAGTCTCTACTAAATAATTAACTTCACTAATTTTTTTCAGAATTTTCCAAGGACCTGAAAAAGATGCTTTCAATGGATTTCCAGGAATGGGTAACAAAACCAAAACTTTGTCGCCTACCGCAAAGTCACGTGCTTTAGACCTTCTGTCAAAAAAGTACTTCATTCTTTTTTGGCTACACAATAAATTTTCACCTGCAAATTTCCAAGCTTTTGTTAACTTATCACCTAGATTAGACACATAATCTAATAAATTGATCCCAGGGACGTCTCCCTCCCATGACTCTCGAACAACATCAAGAGGACCTCGAACACAATGGCTAAACACAAGGCTGAAAGGCGAAAAACCTAAAGACTGACTTGGGACAGAACGAAAAGCGAACAACAAATAAGGTAATTCCTTATCCCATTCAGAACCATTAATCAAACAATATTTCTTTACCATGGATTTCAGGGTTTGATGAAATCTCTCCAGAGCTCCCTGACTTTCTGGATGATATGGAGAAGAGGTCACATGTTTTATATTTAACTCTGCCATTTTATCTCTGAAATACCTGCTAACAAAATTAGAACCACAATCCGATTGAATAATTTTAGGCATCCCAAACCTGGTAAAAAAGTCAATTAGTACATCTACAATTTTAACACTTTTTATCGTACGTAGTGGTATTGCCTCGGGATATCGAGACATCCTATCCATGATAGTCAAAATATATTCATTTCCACTACGAGTCCTTGGTAATGGTCCAACAATATCAATAATGACCTCCGTGAAAGGTTCGTAAACCACTGGAATAGGACATAGAGGCGCTTTTGGAATAAGCTGATTAGGTTTACCGACCTTCTGACAAACATCACAGCTATTGACAAACTTCTTTACGTCCGCCTTCAACTTCGGCCAATAATAATTCATTAACAACTTGCCAGAAGTCTTATGAATGCCAAAATGTCCGGCCAAACCACTTTCATGCGCCAATGATATCAACTCATTCCTGTAAACAAATGGAACCATTATCTGTTTCAAAATTTCATAATCAAAGTTATCAGCCTCCATAGGCCTAGTCAACCTATATAAAATATTATTAATTATTTTAAATTTGGGACCGGTTATATCAGTCACCTCACCTGACTCAATAGGGAGATCCCGAAAATCCTTTTTCTGAGCTTTGATTAGCTCTTCAATAGTCCAATTCAGTTTGTCCTTCAAAATCCCAAGATCTACAACTACGCTATCACTACGTTCTAAACTACTTAAATCTAGATCAATTGTTGACTCTGCAGCGTCAACAATTCTAGCACTAGAACGAGTAACTGCTGCTACTTCACTATCAGGGTTTATCAGTATGGGACAAGTATTATTCTTCAGAGCAACATCATTCCCTATCACAACATCAACATTTTTAACCGGAAATTTATCAACGATGGCCAATTTCAAATTCCCTGCTAAGGAAGGGCAGATTAAATTAAAATTTTCCATGGCATACGATTTTACCGTATCGGGAAAACCAGCCAATAACACAAATTCCCCACTTTTTGGTACAAAATTGCAAGGTAATGCCTCCCTTAATATCAAAGACTGAGCTGCACCGGTATCATGCAAAATACGCACACGTCTTTTCTCGGACGAATTGGCGAAAGAGACACTACCGAAGGACAAATATCTTTCAAAACAACCAGGTAGTCATTGATCAGCAGATGTTGTTGGGGTAGGTTCTCTCTCTCTCTCTTCCACACCCATCACTGGCCTAACATTAGCATTTTGTGAGTTTCTAAATGCATAACACATGCTCTTTACGTGCCCCTTCTTATTGCAAAAGAAGCACGTCAATGTTTTCAATTTCTCGGGATTATATATCTTAGGTCTATTATTCCTGTTAGGAGAAAAATTAATATTAGTATTGGCATTGCCCTGATCATTACCTCTATAATTATTTCTAGTAAACATCCCTGCATTATTATTATTGTTAGAATTATTATTATTGTTGAAATTATTATTCCTACCTACTTTACCCCATCCGGACTTCACCATTTTTGTTACTCCCCCTAACTCACTCTTATGAGACAAATAATACTCATCAATAGCGATGGCTACCTCCTGAATGGTCTCTAGTTTTAACTCTTCGAGGTGAACCTTCAGTTTATCCGGAACACACCTCTTGAACTCCTCCACCAACATTAATTCCTTCAATTTCTCAAAATTTACCACTTCCTTGGACTTGAACCAATCACTAGCATATTGTTCCTTCGATCTTGCGAATTCAATAAAAGTCTGCTCCCTACTTTTTTCTAAGTTCCTGAAGCGTTGCCTATAGGCTTCAGGGACTAACTCATAGGCCTTCAAGACGATAGCCTTTACACACTCATAATCTGATGACAGATCCTCCTCCAGAGTTACATACACCCTCTGAGCTCTTCCAATCAATTTACTTTGTATAAGAGTGGTCCAATACTCTTGGGGCCACTCCAACCTTGCTGCAATCCTCTCAAATGATACAAAAAACTCTGCAATATTGTCTTCCTCAAATTTAGGCACAAATTTGAGAGCCTGCGCTAAATTAATAGCAGGCGTTACTGACCTATTTGGGGAAGGGGGAGAGGAAGAAGAGGAACCTGAGTTTTTCATGGCAATCTCATGCTGCCTCTCCTTTTCTCTTTCCTCCGCCTTAAACTTTTCTATATCAAACTCCATCTGCCTCAGAGCAATTTGCCTATCCAAAATTTCTACAGATAACAGCGCTTTATCAGGTTTCACTTGTTCCCCACCAGCCTTTACAGTTTTAACACATTCATAAATTTGCAATAGCAATACACCCTTTCTTATTGACACATCATATCCCAATTCAAAATGTTCTGCTACAATTTCCAAATCTTCCCTATTCAACTCTGCAAGCCTTTCTTGCCACCCCTCTCCGCTAAGGAGGTCTAGTACATTAACCATGATGACCACTATTATTCACACAATACTAAATTAAAAAAAAAAAAACCACGAGGAGGTGAAAATATGCTGCCTGAAAAACAACCCCAAGAATTTACTTTGCACATACACCGGTGAATACTTAGGAACAAAAAGATCCTGTCACGGTCGCCATTTTGTGATGGATGGCTTGACCACCACACAAAAACACTAAACTTTTCAAACAGTATTCTCTTAAGTACCATACTAAGTCCACAAAAGGTGGAATAGTATACAATTTCAATAAAAGTGCAAAGTCAATTCAAGGGGACAAAGAAAATACCACAAAAATATACTTAATTTTAATACACAAGTTTCAGACAGAAATAACACCTGAACCTCAGCAATACAGTAATTAATGATAAACACTCACTCTTAAACTCCCTGTAAAAGAAAACAATTACACAATTAAAGAAAGGTCATCAACACAAGCATACAAAAAGGGAAGAGGGTCCAGAAAGGAGGAGGCAAACGAAAAGTAAGAATATCCTAACAATTACACATTAAATATCCCTAACAAATTCCTCATTCACTTCTAGGGGTCTCCTCAGAGGACAATAAACTCTCCAGCTGGAAGCTTAATTCAGGTGGCAGAAAACACGGATCCAAAACAATGGTGGTGAATGGTTCAATAATGCAGAACGCCCAGGAGTACAGGTCGTGGGCCCGTCACACAAATATAACGTTCAAAATCTTTACCTTGGGGCAGAGAGGTCCCCTTGGCTTTTACTGAACCAAGGGCAGTATAATATATATAGGATAAAAATCCTTAATGCAGAGCGAGGATATCCTGGGAAAGCTAAACAGCTTCACAATGCAGCTCTGTAATGGCGATGAATATAATAAATCCAGCAGCAATTATCGTGCCCTTCAAGGTTGGAGGCTCAGAAACACACTGAGGACAACTCCTCCAAGCGAAAACCTCCATACCTCGGATAATGAAGGAGAGCTGCCACGTAACCAACACAACTTGAAAATATAAAATAGTCGTTAGCCAATAATAAACACCAAGATAACCACCGGTGAGGAGACAAAAAGCTAATAAAGAAAGAATACAACACTTCTATACTTAACATTAAAAGTCTAAAAACTTAAATAATTCAGAAATTAATGACAACTAAGTTACAATATGTACAGTATATATATATATATATATATATATATATATATATATATATATATATATATATATATATATATATATATATATATATATATATATATATAAATATAAATATATATATATATATATATATATATATATATATATATATATATATATATATATATATATGTACAGTATATATATATATATATATATATATATATATATATATATATATATATATATATATATATATATATATATATATATATATATATATATATATGTACAGTATATATGTATGTATATATATATATATATATATATATATATATATATATATATATATATATATATATATATATATATATATATATATATGCATCAACCTGTCTACCTATTTCTCATTGTTAACTATTAACAGAACTTTTTGCCAGTTGGACAAGAAATAGCATGTTATTTTTTACTTTCTTGCCAGGATGTAGTGTGTATATATACTCGATGTGTCTATAATAAAGTACTCAGTTGCATTCATCTTACCTATGACTCACAATCTACTCTTGGCATGTCACATTGGTGACCAGGAGTGCGACTCGTTCCTCCCGCCTTCCCCCCCCCCCCCCTCCTTTAACTTTGACTATGGCGGACTCCACGGAAATTGGCGCAGCCCCATTCAAACTTTCGTCGTTTGCCAGCGGAGAAGCGTTTGCTTGATTTCAGCGCGCAGAAGTCCAGTTCCGTATCAAGGAGTGACTCGCTCAACCACCAAAGCAGATTATGCTCTCGTGGCAATACCCAATGATACCTTCCTGGAAATCTTCAACTGGGTTTGTGAACAAAGAGACACCCCAATAGCATATGACGCACTCAAAACATACCTTCTACAGCCGTACTGGCCGTCGCCAGCCGCCCGTATAGCAAAGCTTTTTCAGCTCTCTCAACAACCGTTGAGGGGACCAAAAGGGCTTCGCTCGCCCTCAGGGAAATGAACAGTATCGCTCGCCTGCAACCTACCGCAGACGACTCTCCTCGTGAGGTGAACCTACTTCGTGCCCTTAGGGTACGCCTTTTACCCGAACCTGTATGCGCTGCCAAACCTGATGTCGATAGTTTACCCATAAAGGATTTGATGACCAAAGCCGACGCCCTTACGAACAGCTACGTCACGACCTTCAAGACCTCCATCAACGCCTCCACTCCTGACAAAGAGGACACCTATTCAACGTCAACCGAAGCAGACGTGAATGCCGTAGGACACATACGCCTATCCCGTGATGTGCCAGAGCGGCGACAAAGCCATTCATCACCCACCACTCGCTAGCGCCCTTACCAACGACTTCGCCAGCCACTTACTGCCGCCCATCGGCCGCAGTTTCACTACTACCACTCCAGATTTGGGGCTGCCGCGAAGAAATGTGCCAAGGATTGTCAGTGGCCAAAAAATGTATGAGTAGGCCATCGTTTGTGCCGGTAACCTCCTGTGTTTCTAATCTTTTCTTTTTATATGATGCAGGAATGGGCGTGCTATTTTGGTAGACACGGGTGCTTGTCGTTCTCTTTTGCAAAGGGAACTGTTCAAGACACGACGTAGCCTTTTTAAGTCTGCTGACGTCCGCCTGGTAGCTGCAAGTGGATCGGCGATACCCACCTATGGTTACGATGACCTCACATTATCGTTTGGAAACAGCAAATTTAATTGGAAGTTTCTCGTTGCTGACGTCACATTGCCAATCCTCGGTGCGGATTTCCTCTCTCATTTCCACCTTTTGGTCGATCTCGCCCACCAACGATTGGTCAACACAGACTCGTACTTGTCGAAACCTCTTCAACCCAGCCCTGCCAACTTCGCTCTCCACCTCAGCGCACCAACGGATGCCTACCCCCACCTCCTCACGTCGTACTCGGAAATTTTCTGTCAGGAACTTTGCCAAATCCCCACGGCTTCGGCCAAACACGGAATTTATCACCATATGAAGACGACGGGAACCCCAGTCTTCACCAAATTCATAATGTCCGGCACCAGATCGATTGGCAGCCGCCAAACAGACGTTCACCAAAATGGAAGAAATGGGCCTTTGCCAAAAGGCCTCCAGCCCTTGGTCGTCACCCTTATACATCGTCCTGAAAAAAGACGGCTCCCTCTGTCTATGTGGGGATTACAGGCGCCTGAACATGCAAACAGTACCGGATCACTAACCCCTCCCAAACATAGCCGATGTGTCCTCCCACCTGCACAAAGCGAAGGTTTTCTCCATGCTCGACATCCTGAAGGGGTATTTATCAGGTGCCTATAAACCCAGAAGACATCCCCAAGACTGCCATCACCCCTCCGTTTGGTACATACACCTTCAATTACTCCTGTTTTGGCCTTCGTAATGCTGGGCTCACTTTTCAACGTCTCATGGATAGAATCTTAGGGGACCTCCCCTTCTATGTATGTTACGTGGACGACATACTTGTGTTGTCTTCCTCAAAGAGGAACACCTCTGTCACCTGCTCATCGTGCTCAACTGCATACAACAAAATGGCCTTGTAGTCCATTACAACAAGTGTACCTTTGGCGCCAACGTAGTGTCGTTCTTAGGGCACTGCATCATTCCTGAGGGAGTCCATCCCTCCCTGAGAAGGTAGCAGCCGTTCAGAGCTTCTCCACGCCCTCGACCGTCAAAGCACTGCAGGAATTCTTGGGCATGATCAACTATTATCACCGCTTTCTACCACCCATTGCCGTCACACTTGCTCCCCTCGATGCCTCCCTCAAGGGCATGCCAAAAGACCTGAAGTGGTGTCCCTTTCAAGTAGCGGCCTTCTGCAATGTAAGGAATGCCCTATCAACTGCTGCTGCTTTCACCTTTCCCGTTCCACATGCCCCTCTCCTTCTCTCCACTGATACTAGCACTTGGCTGTCCGTCACTTTCATCATTTTTCAGAAGGTACGCCCTTCGTCATTCACACAGACCACATGCCTCTGGTGCACGCATTTACTCAACAGTCTGACGCCTGGTCCACCCATCAACGCCGACTCTTCTCC
Organism: Palaemon carinicauda; assembly: GCF_036898095.1. Classification (NCBI taxonomy): domain Eukaryota; kingdom Metazoa; phylum Arthropoda; class Malacostraca; order Decapoda; family Palaemonidae; genus Palaemon; species Palaemon carinicauda. The sequence goes on along the minus strand of NC_090735.1, from coordinate 147,987,018 downwards.
GCCGTGGCTGAATACAATTGCACCCTTCAACACGTCCCTGGGAAAATGAATCCCGTGCTGATGCCCTGTCAAGAAAAACGTTGGCTACCGTTCAACTGGGATTGGATTACAACGACTTGGCTAAAGCCCAATGACAGGATCCAGAGTATCAAGCATGTAGGAAATCCTGCACATCCCTCTGTTGGGAAGATATCCCTTCGACGACTCCAACACCACCCTCCTCTGTGACATCAGTACTGGTAGACCGCGACTGTGGATTCCTGCTCCTATGCTCCGACAGATGTTTGATTTAATTCCTGGCCTTTCATATCCCTCGCGCCGTTCTACTACATAGCTGCTCAAGACAAAGTTCATTTGGCCCGGCATTACTAAGGATTGGGTCCGTGCCTGTACTTCTTGCCAAACATCCAATGTACAATAACACATGGATTCAGGAGTGGGCACCTTTCCTCAACCTCAGCGTCGTTTCGCCCACATTCCCGTTGACGTTGTAGGGCCCCTACCCATATCACAAGGACATCGTTACCAGTCCCGCTGCAAGGACTCCAACTGGTCTACTCAACTTCCCTGGCTCCTCCTGGGACTAAGGACCACTCCTAAAGACGCCTTCTACGTCTTGGCAGCGGAAATGGTGTATGGCGATCTGTTGGTCGTCCCTGCCGAATTTTTTCCTTCTGCAATCTCCTCCGACGATCTCCAGCGCATAGGTCATGTCGTGGGAAAATTTACTCCATAGCGTCAGACTTACAAGCCCCCCGGAAAGCATCACATACCAACAGCCTTGCACTCTGCAACGCACGTTTTCCTACACAAAGACACTAGCAAGCCACTGCTAACACCCCCTTACACAGGCCCTTTCCTTGTGATCCGAGGCAATCCGAAAGCACTCCTACTAAACATTCGAGGCAAAAAAGACTGGGTCTCCATTGATCGTCTAAAACCTGCTTATATCCTCCCAGATGACTCGCCTACAGTTCGCCTCTCTAGATCAGGACACCCTATTTAACATATAGAGTATGTCATTTTCAGGGGGGGAGCCATGTACCACCCGTGTGTCACACGAAAGTACATAGTAACGACATTTCTCTTTTTTGTATATATTGTCCTTTGTATCTTCTCTCTCCCCTCGCACTGAGAGCAACTTGCATCAACCTGTCTGCCTATTTCTCATCGTTAACTGTTAACAGAACCGGATGCCGGTTGGACAAGAAATAGCATGTTTCATTTTGTGGCCTTCTTGCCTGGACTTAGTGTGTATATATACTCATTATGTCTATATTAAAGTACTCAGTTGCATTCATCTCGCCATTAACTCACAACCTATTCTTGGCACGTCACAACACTTCATTTGGTCCTTTTGGGGCGGTAATGTTTTTAATCTTAAGACTCGCTATATATTATATGTTTTACTTTTAGGTAAGGGGCTTTTGGATCTAAATCTCGATGGAAGGTACCTCGTAATATCCGAGTTTCATCTTTGTAGGCCGAACCAAAGCTAAGGCGGTGGCAGATGATTGGTTTTGATCTGGCATAGAAATACTATGAACAAACTGAAGTGGAAAATGTCTGAGGCTCATGTTTTGCAGTTGACTAATAATGGCTGATGATATATATATATATATATATATATATATATATATATATATATATAGATATACATATATATATATATATATATATATATATATATATATATATATATATATATATATATATATATTATATATATATATATATATATATATATATATATATATATATGCATGTGTGCATTTGTGTGTGTGCGTGTTTGTATCTTAGAACTAGAATACTTTTTGTCACTCCAAAAGCAAGTATCAAATCTAAAATTTCTTCTTTCTTTTATAAAGTACATACACCATGTGTTACAAAATATAATCTGATGTTCACTTTGTATTCAAAAGCAATAATCACTTTTACTACTGAGCCCTTAAATCTATTATGACCAAACAGAAAACTGAATTAGAAAATCCAATTTAGAAGCGAAGCTTCTCGTACGAACGCAGCAAATAAGATTCATTCCCAAAGCATCAGGGTGGTCATTTACAATTCTAAAATTCTTAATTGGAATCAGTTTTCGGTATTTTTTATGACTGAGTGACTTGTCACAAAGCTTTATTGATTTATTATGTTAATTTGTATACAAAGACAGAATAAGTTTATAAATATATCTGACAAAGGGATTTTACTCTGGGTATAATTGTTTTAGTATTTTTCCCTCCGTTTTTTGTTTTATTTTTATTTTTGCCATGTGTAGTCCTATTATTTGTTGTTATGAGTTTATTCAATTTCCATGAGAAGTTATTTCAAGCATAAAAGCATATCAAGTATGTAACTCACTTAGCACTACCTTCTACCGTTTTATCAAAAACATTCCGCTACTATAAAAATTTCATCTTTCACTTTCTTGCGGATTTTAAGGAGATCCAAATCAAGAAAAGCATGAGGATATAGGGATGTGAAAGTACCTTTATAATGATTACATATGCGCTCATTGAAATGCTATAGTGGTATATCAATTACTATATATTCAACTTTACTGACAAAAAAGAAAAAAAATATAGTGGAAGGACAATTTTTTTTTTTCATTTAGGAACTAATTTGAATGTGTAACCTGCCCTATTAGTTTCCTAGCTACTTCACCACAAGAACTCTGTATAATGAAGATCTGTCTTTTTTTTTGAGAATGATTAGGATCTGATATCAAAAACAAGATTATAACCAATTACAATAATATATGGCTTTAGCTCATGATATCATTGTGTATTTTCACAATTTCTCCTTGAAGTTTTAATGAGATCTCATTTACGTCTTTTTATTATATATATATATATATATATATATATATATATATATATATATATATATATATATATATATATATATTCATTCATATCTATATATATATATTTATATCTATATATATATAAATATATAAATATATATATATATATATATATATATATATATATATATATATATATATATATATATATATATATATATACACATATACATATACATATATATATATATATATATATATATATATATATATATATATGTATATATATATGTATGTATATATATTCATATATATATATATATATATATATATATATATATATATATATATATATATATATATATATATATACAGTATTTATATATATTCCTGGTCATTGCTGTCAAAAATTACTTGTAAAGAAATATGCGTTTTCCGATCATAGAATAAACGTTGTTGTGTTTAGTTTTGCGCAGAGAGAGAGAGAGAGAGAGAGATAGTAGGGTGATAGTGCATTTGGAGCATAATAATGAGATTTGCCCAACTGGTGAACCCTGTATTGTAATACGCAGTCATAACATAACTTCAAATACTGTTGTAGATTAAAAACAAGAAATTCAATCTCGTTTGCTTCTTGAGTATGTCTAATTCTTGGTCGTTTTATATCCAAAGAAATAACAAAATGGAGTTACCATGACCTATAATCATTCTAGTATGAATATGATTAATCAATAGTCCTTTTTTTCTTTTCCTCTATATATATAAGAAATCTTACGATTAATAAATATAATTCGCTCGTTATATGTTTCGAAAAACTACTTTAGTTTGTTTCGTGCGGATGAATAAAATTTTGAAATTTAGGTCTTAAACCCAAAATTTTCATTTGAATACATAAAAGGAGAGAGAGAGAGAGAGAGAGAGAGAGAGAGAGAGAGAGAGAGAGAGAGAGAGAGAGAGAGAGAGAGAGAGAGAGAGAGAGAGAGAGAGAGAGAGAGATTGTAAGTAATGGCTGAATAAATGAGCAGGTAAATCTTGAGGGCGTTTTTTCATCGCATATTTGCTTACCTATATTCAGACATGCACAAAACAGTGAAACAACAAATATAGAAAGTTGTAGGGTCCTTTGACTGGCTAGACAGTACTATATTGGATCCCTCTCTTTGGTTACGGCTCATTTTTACTTTGCTTACATTTACACCGAATGGTCTGGCCTCTTATATCCACATTCTTCTCTGTGTTTATGAACCTAACAACACTGAGATTACCAAAAATATTCTTTGATCTAAAGGTTAACTACTGTACTGTAATTTTTCAGTCGTTACTTTCTTTTTTTGTAAGGGTAGAAGTCTCTTTTCAGCTATGGTAAGCAGTTATTTTAGGAGAAGGACACTCCAAAATCAAACCATTGTTCTCCAGTCCTGAGTAGTGCTATAGCCTTTGTACCATGGTCTGCCAGTGTCATGGAGTATAGTTCTCTTTCTTAAGGGTAAAATTAGGCACACAATTATATCTGATTCCTCTTCCCTTTGTTTTTTTAAGTTTTTATAGTTTATATATGAAATATTTATGATTTATTTTATTATTGTTACTGCTCAATTGTTTATTACTTCTCTTGTAGCTTATTTATATCAATATTTCCTTTCCTCCCTGGGCAATTTTTTCCTGTTGGAGCCCTTGGGGATATATTATCATTTCTTTCTAGCTAGGGTTTGCTTAGCTAGTAATAATAATAAAACAGTATCCTTCATATAAAAATTCAACTTTCAACGAACACGAAATATATATTGTAAAAAGTCATTTATTTTTATAAACATATCATCCACATGCACGTTGAAAACACTCTCTCTCTCTCTCTCTCTCTCTCTCCTCTCTCTCTCTCTCTCTCTCTCTCTCTCTCTCTCTCTCGCGCGCGCTTCATCAAACCCAAACTTAAACAGAGAAACTTTGGTAATGTTACATTACGTTGAAAATATTTTTCAAGTTTTGAATTATATTTCATATGGATAACAAAATATTATCAAAGAAATTTTGGTTATATTATCGATATAAATTGTTATTGCGATTCTCTACTAGCGAGCTCACAGGCAAGGAACTTTTTTTTTTATATTACGTGTAATCTTTGGTATCTACTTATATCTAATTATGATTACAAAATGCTAGATCACAGAAAAGCTTACTTCAATTCTATGAGGTCAATATATTAAGTCATTAGAATTAGTACAAAGATAAGGGCGATAAATCCCTAGAACGATTCCAAGAATCGTTACTTCTAAGGCAATCCCCTTAGTATGACCATTTTCTTCCAGAACAAAATTATCACAGAGATTAGGTGAAGTAAACTAAAAATACTACAAGTCGCATTAGGATTCTGTCGATACAAATTGCACTAGCAACTTGACATGGAAATAAAAAAAAACTTTTAGGAGAATATAAAAACAGCGACAAATTGTTTCAAGAGAAGAGTACTATGACAAAGTTTCCTCAGGAAAGTTGTCCCCGATTTTTCTTTCGAAAATAATCCCTGATCTACTGCTCAGGTACTGCAATAAATATTCCATAATCAGCATTACCTGTCGGAGCACGAAAAACGCCTTTACCTTTTCCACCTCAGAACATCCAACTTTCCAACATAATAAAATTCTGAGTCAAACTCTCTCTCTCTCTCTCTCTCTCTCTCTCTCTCTCTCTCTCTCTCTCTCTCTCTCTCTCTCTCTCTCTCTCTCTCTCTGACTTTATAAATTAAAGCAAGTAACTGTTCCGAAAAGTCTGATATGAGGTCTACCAACTTGTATGCACGGGACTCCATGTGGTGATCTCTCCATCCCACACACAATAGAAAATTATTGCTAATTAGTTATTAAATGGTAATAACATTGGTCTTAGTTCTGTTAAAAAAAGAACTTATATTTACAAAGAAATAGCTTATTTTTCTTGATAATTCTGAAATCTATTCATATATAAATTATGCAAACTACTGAGTTTTATTTATGAACTCTCTCTCTCTCTCTCTCTCTCTCTCTCTCTCCTCTCTCTCTCTCTCTCATCTCTCCTCCCCCCCCCCCCCCTCTGGCTTTGAAAATAATGCAAGTAACTGTTCTTAAAAGTCTTAGTCATTCAACTGTAATGAATTCTTTTCAGTGTTTAGGGGAGTTATTGGCCAGCACTTTTTTCCAAAATATACGGAGTTTGATGTTATAAACCAAAGGTATCTATCAGATTACATATTTGTTTAAAACCGATGTAACATTCCCCAAACATTTATCTTATTTTCCTGTTGAGTCACAGATAAAACATACCATGCAAAACACTTCCGCATTCATTACAGTATCCTACTATGTATTTCAAACTTCTTGACACAAGGTTTAATGGTAATACCTATGGAATAACCAATCACACCAGCAAGATATATTAGCACCGGCTATTTCACACCCATCTCAAACTATTGATGCTATAGTGCAGTGACACGTGTATTTAATTACGGCGTTTATTCTTAATACTTCTTTGCTCCATAGCCGACACTGGTCGCACTAATTTGAACAGGCAAATTTGAGACCTCATCACATAATACCTCGTGTTCCCAACAATCATTCCATTTTCCTCTTCCACTAATTTACTCCTTCTCTCTCTCTCTCTCTCTCTCTCTCTCTCTCTCTCTCTCTCTGAAAGCATTTTGTGTTGACCCAAGTGCATAGCTCACGTAAACATCGGACTGTTCTCACCTTTATTATTGTTTGGTCGGTGAACATTATTATTATTATTATTATTATTATTATTATTATTACTAGTTAAGCTACAACCTTATAGTCCATTTCTTTAGTGAGGCATATTTGCACCGAACTCGCAACGGTGCCCTTTTAGCTCGGAAAAGTTTCCTGGTCGCTGATTGGTTAGAATTATCTTGTCCAACCAATCAGCGATTAGGAAACTTTTC
>NC_090735.1:147976387-147979784 GCF_036898095.1 Palaemon carinicauda | reverse complement strand
TATATATATATATATATTATTACTGTATGTTATATATTCTTATACTGTATATATATATATATATATATATATATATATATATATTATATATATATATATATATATATATATATATATATATATATATATATATAATATATATATATATATATATATATATATATACAGTATATGTATATATAAACATACAGTATAAATATATATATATATATATATATATATATATATATATATATATATATACATATATACATATATTTATATATACACACATATGTATATGTATATATATATATATATATATATATATATATATATAAATACATATATATATATATATATATATATATATATATATATATATATATATATATATATATATGTATATATATATATATATATATATATATATATATATATATATATATATATATATATATATATATATATATGTATATATATATATAATGTGTGTGTGATATATTAAAATATATGGTTTATTTGACACACACGCACACACACACACATACATACACACACACACACACACACATATATATATATATATATATATATATATATATATATATATATATATATATATATATATATATATATATACTTAGGTGTGTATGTGTGTGGGGGTTTGCGTGCGTTAATATGCTTGAGTTTCTTTACGCGTATATTCGTACTTAAGTGTTCATGGGATAAAATTCCAAAACACATAAAACTAATTTCAATAGTAGCATCATTCTGGGAATGTTATGCTGTTTTTATTATGTTCAGATTTCATCAGAGGAATTATTACCATATGATTATGTATGAGGTAAAAATTCAATGGAATTGTTATTGGCGTCGTGAGTTATTGTGTTGGGGTGTTACAATTAATGGGCTCAATGTTTTATGAGAATTAATTGCTTACAACGTAATTTCCCGCTTACCATGATGACAGCTTTATCACCTTAGAAAAATTGTTACGGTGATTCAGAAATTATACAACGCCATGAATTTTACTTTATAATTTGGTCTATCATATGAGAGAGAGAGAGAGAGAGAGAGAGAGAGAGAGAGAGAGGAGAGAGAGAGAGAGGAGAGAGAGAGAGAGGAGAGAGAGAGAGAGAGAGAGAGAATGAAATTTTCAAACGGTCTTGGCCTGTTATTCCTAAGTGAAACCATTAGCCCTTTGACGTCAAATGGTAACCATCTCTGTGGGTAATCTTATTGAAAGTAGACCTGATACAACTTATCTGTAACATGAACGAGCATAACTTATCTTTTTGCCAGTTTCTGCTGTGTTTTGGGTTATCAGAAGATTACAAAGTAGTGAAAGGTTTCAGGTTGCTGTGATATGGTCACATTGTAGTAGGTAGCGTTTTAAGTCTGTATGTAGCATCTCGATCCTGCTTCCCTGCATTTAAGTAAAAAGTCCCATCGCAGCAACATAAATATTGGGCACCACCCCTGGTTTAGGTTCCGCGCAACGGGTCATAACAAGCTACATGTAGATCTGGTGATTTCTTTTTGCTTTTGTTATAGAAGCATTAAAGTACAGAATAGTATTTCACTGACTTAGGACAGGGTTGAGGAATCTGAGTCTGATTACTAAAGGAGTAAACTCAGCAAATTTAGAAGTACTTATTTTCGAAAGGAAATGAAAAAAAAGAAGATTGTCCTATTTTCGGTGAACTGTACGTAAATGTACGCATGGAAGAAGAGAGCATATAAGAAAATTAAGGAAAATAAAGTTTATATGGTTTAAAACATAAATTTACAGTGGAGACCAAAGATACAATCAGTTGCAAAAATATACCCAGTGGGTTAGGGTGTAATTATTGGAAATTATTATTTTTCTATTTTATTACTAATAATTGTCTTCAGTCTGGCTGTTATAAATTGGCCCTTTACTGCAATCAGGCCACAAAACACAATAATAATAATAATAATAATAATAATAATAATAATAATAATAATAATAATAATAATAATAATAATAATAATAATAATAATAATAATAATAATGTCATGACAGGAATCAGGCGGCATTGACTTGTTGTCGCAGACAATGGGAGGTCAAATGCCTCTAATCATAAGAATACTTTATCACAACTCTTCATTAAATACCAAAACAAAAGAAAAGAAAAACCTAAGCAACAACAAAAATAATAAATACCAATGAATCTTATAGCCGTGGCAGAGAGGAGTATATGGGTTATTGACCTCTGGCTCCATTCCACAATTGATCACGTTCAAAGCACCAGAAAAGTTTCAGTCCCCTAACTATTGCCATCAAGTTCCCTGACTCTTACACAAACCTGAAATAAGAGAACAAGGGAAGAGTCAATAAGATGGTTGATTATTCCTGTTTTTTATATGTGGTCACCGTTTTGAATAAGCTTCTTCCCTAGATTTCCTTTTTACACCTCTTTTTCCCAATTTTTTTTCACTCTTTCTTAATCCCTGCACAGTCCCCCTATCTCCTTAGTCTTCTTCTTCTTCTTATACCTTAAACTTCCATTTCCATAGTATGCATCCCTACACTATCCTCCTCTTTTCTCAGTAGATGTCCATACAATCTAAGTTTTCCTCCCAGTATTTTCCCTAATATTTCCGTAACCGTTGATAGGGTGCGTAGATATTATCCAATAAAAAAAGCCAAAAATAAATCAAAGTAATTTAAGAATTGGTTTTTCAACGACAACTCTAGGGTATTACAGTTTCACTTGCTATATATAATTTGAATATTCCAAGAATGGGGAGAGAGGATGAAGGGATGATAAATTGACAGAGAGGAACAGAGCATCCCAATAACTAGCACTTCTTTGTCTGCTCTTGTTCTGTTAGGAATTTTCCAAAACAAAATAGGGGAGACAAGTAATGAATATCAACTTTTTGAAGTTATGCTGTTATAGAATGAATGCAATATTACTCCTATTTCTGAAATAATTAGGACACATTAGGATGTTTTCGAATGAGGTTTTGTTTCAAAATCAAACCAAGTAGTTTCATGCCTTGAAGGGGAATTTTAGGGTAACACATTCTAAGACTTTAATAAGTGGATTTACTGAACATTTTATATACCCTATATGCCTGGCGGATAACCTTACTCGAATTAGTATGAACTGGCAGAGGTCACTCGCCTTAGTTAGATAGGCACTGCGCATCACAAGGGACAAGCAATCCTTTGATGAATCTTGTCAATGAATCCTCATTCGAGGCCCTTTGCGTCAATGGGCGTAGGAAGAGATGAGGATGATGATATAATTTGTAAATACTGTGGATAATGAACTTAACTTAAAGAGTTGGATTTCTCTATATCATACTCAAAGTAAGGGTATATGTTATATGCAAATGATAAAGAAACCTTAAGTTAGCTGTAATTCTACATTCAATTTAAAAA
>NC_090735.1:147966387-147968887 GCF_036898095.1 Palaemon carinicauda | reverse complement strand
TGATGGGAAACATGTATATATTGATTGGAAAACAAAAATAAGTTTCAAAACACATTGGTAGGTTCATTGAAATGAAAAACAGTATATTAACTGAGAAGAGTTTACTGGACTTAAAAGGAAGAATAATAGTGCAATTTATATACAAATGGGGAAATGACGTTACCAAGTTATTAAGAAAACAATGTTGGAAGGAGAAATGCAATAGCCTTGCTCGTGGTAATCAACACGAAGCTGAGCCACATAGGAAAACATAGCGCTACATATAGTCACAATACAGAACAATGGTGAATATGTTTTTTTTTTTCCTTTTGTAATATGCTCTACTTGAAAATATAGAAATTCTAATTTATAACCTTTTATTACATTTTTTAATGTTTATTATTACGCATCGTATATTATTATTCTCATAAAAATTAATATATCACATTTTATGTACATTTTTGTCATTATGTATATACGTCAAATATGATATCTCGTGAATGATATCACCTTCGAAATTTTCCCGTATATTATTTGCTCCATATCTGTATCTCTTCTTCACAGCAACAATAATTAATTAAGTATATACCTAATTTACTACTTAGGTAATGAATCTGTCATAATTCATCAGATTGCACTAACTGACAGAGAACGTACAAAAACACGTCTGTGATACGTTTCCGTCGGCAAAATTGTCGCGGTTACATCTGGGTGGTTGCAAAGAAATGGAAGGTGAAATGTTACGAGCAACAAATAGACAAGAACTGTTGAGAAACGGACTAACAAATAACAAAAGATAAAAACGAAATGAAACAGAGAAGAATGTACAAGACATAGGAGTACCGGAGATGAGACGGACAAAACGTACTAATACCGGAGAAGCACCAGAGGAGAACCGCTGACTAAACGGACACGAACTGAGTGACATTTTGGGTTTCCGTTACCTTTCCGCAATTGCAGTACGGTGATATGTGACAGGCCCTTACAAGTCAGTATTTGGTCATGAAACCATTCGCTATTTATAAATAGATAATTCTTATAGTAAAGAGTTTATAGGCAATAGAAAATTTCCAAAAGGAATGACTGTAATTTTAGGTAAAGATTATTTCTTAATTTGTGAAATTTCATTTATCCTGTTCCTGCATTTTCCCTATTTATTTCACTATAAGAAACATTCCTTATACATTGAGAATAGAAACAAATCATTAAATGATAGTTCATAGATATATACAACCCTTTATCTCTATGCAATGTCGAATGTAAAATAAATTTCAATAATGCTCAATGGTATATGAAAAGAATTACCACCGAACAACTATTATTCAACTCAACTATTCTCGAACAAAATATCCAAGAAAAATTTTAAATCAAGCCTTTTTTATATTCAAGAACTATGCGCAACAAAGTATTTTTCTAAAATAGATCTTGAAAAACTAATAATGAGTTTCCCACGACTAGTGCGATAAGTATTAAGTAAAAAGTACAGAATAATAAATGTCTTCTTTCATGCTTTGGATATACACAGAGTGGGGGAAAAGAAATAACAAATAATCCATAGCTGCTAAAAGATACTACACTGAATCGTATTCTGCTTCTCATCTGTCTTTAATCACCTACAATTTCCAGGAGTTCCAGAACGAGCCCAGCTAAAGGAGACGAAGCCAGAGGCTGATTCTACCCTGTCGAGAAGGACCTTCTAATAATAGATAGATCGCCAGCCTCCCTCATCATCCAGAAAGCGCAGATGGATGATGCTAGAATATTTCGATGTCGGGCAGACTTCAGACATTCGTCCACGCTCAAAAACTGAACAAGGAGATATAACAATTACTCGCCTTATAAGAAAATTATATTACAAAAGAATTCTACTGTATATTAGTTATCATATACATCATAGAATAAGAAAATGAAATTTACCTGCAAATGACTTATATGCTAATTAGTTTTCTTATATTAAATCAATTATTATTTCCTTCTTAGAAATTATCTATACCAATGAAGACATGTCTTTAAATTAATTTTCTGTCGAAATGGTCTTTGTAATCCATAAATATTGATAAAATCTTGTGCTTAATAAGAAAAGATAATATAAAGATCTAACGCGAGGATTTTGATAATGCATATCTAATTTATTGTATATCTCGCTCTATACCTCACTCTCTGTTAACGAAACCTTTTTAAGCCTGTTTTTCAGGAGTTATTTTGTTTGAATTTTTGTCACTTTTTTTTTTTTTTTTTTTTTTTTTTTTTTTTTTTTGTCCTGAACCTGATGTATATAATCTCGCTATCTGTTGAAATCAAATTATTTGCATTCACCTAGCATCTCGTTTATAACCTAAGTACTCACTCACCAAATATAAAATTCTTAAGTTTACAAATAATAAATTCAAGAAAATATATATAAATAATTAATTTCCTTTGCTACAAAAATAAATCCGCATTACTGATCGTAAAACCTATATCTCTTCCTCCCCTCTTGTTATGAGGTTTTATTCAATATCATATGAGTGGTGACTAATTT
>NC_090735.1:147936387-147956387 GCF_036898095.1 Palaemon carinicauda | reverse complement strand
GCAGGATGCAATCAACTGAGTTTATTAAGGAACACTCTTCTTTATATACAAAACCTCAAGGCAACAGGACATGACCTGTTCGAGAGACAGACAATGTTACAGAGCAAAACGGAGACATGATCATTTAGGTTCTTTTTAGTGCGAGGGAAGAGCGCAGATACAAGCATAATATATACAAAATAATTACGTACAATTGTGTGCCACACGGTTGGTACATGGCTCCCCCCCTAAAAATGACATACTGTACATGTTAAATAGGGCGCCCTGATCTAGAGAGGCAAACTGTAGGCGGGTCATCTGGCAGAAGATAAGCAGGTTTTAGACGATCAATGGAGACCCAGTCTTCTTTGCCCCGAATGTTTAGTATGAATGCTTTCGGACTGCGTCGGATCACAAGGAAAGGGCCCGTGTAAGGGGGCGTTAGTGGTGGCTTGCTAGTGTCGTTGCGCAAGAAGACGTGCGTTGCAGAGTGCAAGTCCGTTGGTATGTGATGCTTCGCTGGGGGCTTGTAAGTCTGGCGGCACGGAGTAAATTTTCCCACGACGTAACGTATGCGCTGGAGATCGTCGAGGGAGGTTGTAGAAGGAAAAAATTCGGCAGGGACGACCAACGGGTCGCCATACACCATTTCGGCTGCCGAGACGTCGAGGGCGTCTTTAGGAGTGGTCCTTAGTCCCAGGAGGACCCAGGGAAGTTGAGTAAACCAGTTGCAATCCTTGCAGCGGGACATCAAAGCTGCTTTGAGGGTGCGATGAAAACGTTCAACCATTCCATTGGCAGCGGGGTTGTAGGCCGTTGTCTGATGTAGGGTGATGCCCAGGAGATTCGCTAATGACGTCCACAATTGAGAGGTGAAAGTGGTTCACCTGTCAGAAGTAATATGCTCAGGGATACCGAATCTTGAAATCCATCCAGAGAGTAAGGCAGATGTATATGAGGCGGACGTTGCAGTTTCCATGGGAATGGCTTCAGGCTAACGAGTGGAGCGGTCGATGACGGTAAACAGGTAACGATGTCCTTGTGATGTGGGTAGGGGGCCTACAACGTCGACGTGAATGTGTGCAAAACGACGCTGAGGTTGAGGAAAGGTGCCCACTCATGAATCCGTGTGTCGATGTACTTTGAAAGATTGGCAAGAAGTACAGGCGCGGACCCAATCCTTAGCATCGTTAGAAATGCCGTGCCAAATGAACTTTGCGTTCAGCAGCTGTGCAGTAGAATGGAACGAGGGATGTGAAAGGCCGTGAATGAAATCAAACACCTGTCGGCGCATGGGAGCAGAAATCCAAGGTCGCGGTCTACCAGTACTGACGTCACAGAGGAGGGTGGTGTTGGAATCTTCGAGGGGAAAATCTTCCCAACGGAGGGGCGTGCAGGATGTCCTACAAGCTTGATACTCTGGATCCTGTTGTTGGGCTTCAGCCAGGGCGTTGTAATCCAATCCCAGTTGAACGGCAGCCAACGTGTTTCTTGACGGGGCATCGGCAACGGGATTCATTTTCCCAGGGACGTATTGGAGGGTGCAATTGTATTCAGCCACGGCGGAGAGATGTCGGCGTTGACGGGCGGACCAGGCGTCAGACTGTCGAGTGAAGGCGTGCACCAGAGGCATGTGGTCTGTGCGAATGACGAAGGGCGTACCTTCTAAGAAATGGCGAAAGTGACGGACAGCCAAGTGCAACGCCAGCAATTCTCGATTGAAGGTAGAATAACCCGATTCTGCCTTGGAAAGTTTTCTGCTGAAGAAGGCCAATGGGCGGGGCGAGCCTTTGACCACCTGCTTGAGTACTGCACCAATAGCGACGTCGCTGGCATCGATGGAGAGAAGGAGAGGGGCGTGTGGGATAGGAATTGTGAGAGCCGCAGCAGTTGATTGGGCCTTCTTTGCATTGCAGAAGGCTGCTTCTTGAAGGGGACCCCACTTCAGGTCCTTTGGCTTGCCCTTGAGGGAGGCGTAGAGGGGAGCAAGAGTGGCGGCAATGGCTGGCAGAAAACGGTGATAATAGTTGATCATGCCCAAGAATTCCTGCAGAGCTTTGACGGTCGAGGGCGCGGGGAAGTTCTGAACGGCTGCTACCTTCTCAGGGAGGGGATGGACTCCTTCAGGAGTGATACGGTGCCCTAAGAATGACACTTCGTTGGCGCCAAAGGTACACTTGTCGTACCAGACTACAAGGCCGTTTTGTTGCAGGCGGTCGAGCACGATGCGCAGGTGACTGAGGTTTTCCTCTTTTGAGGAGGAGAACACAAGTATGTTGTCCACATAACATACACAGAAAGGGAGGTCCCCTAAGATGCCATCCATGAGACGTTGAAACGTTGCCCCAGCATTACGAAGGCCAAAACAGGAGTAATTGAAGGTGTATGTACCAAACGGAGTGGTGATGGCGGTCTTGGGAATGTCTTCTGGGTTCATAGGCACCTGATAATACCCCTTCAGGAGGTCGAGCGTAGAGAAAACCTTCGCTTTGTGCAGGTAGGAGGTCACATCGGCAATGTTTGGGAGGGGGTAGTGATCCGGTCCTGTTTGCATGTTCAGGCGCCTGTAATCCCCGCACGGAAGGAGGGAGCCGTCTTTCTTCAGAACGATGTGTAAGGGTGACGACCATGGGCTGGAGGCCTTTTGGCAAAGGCCCATTTTCTCCATTTCGGCGAACGTCTGTTTGGCGTCTGCCAATCGTTCCGGTGCCAGACGTCTGAATTTTGCGAAGACTGTGGGTCCCGTCGTCTTGATATGGTGATAAATACCGTGCTTGGCAGGAACCGTGGGCGTTTGGCGAAGTTCTGGACGGAAAACTTCCGGGTACGACGTGAAGAGGTGGGCGTAGGCATCCGTGGGTGCGCTGATGTGGAGAGCGAGGTTAGAAGGGGTGGGTTGAAGAGGTGTCGACAAGTACGAGTCTGCGTTGACCAATCGTCGGTGGGCGACATCGACCAGAATGTGGAAATGAGAGAGGAAATCCGCACCGAGGATTGGCATTGTGACGTCAGCAACGAGAAACTTCCAATTGAATTTACCGTTTCCGAACGATAATGTGAGGTTCTCGTAACCGTAGGTGGGTATCGCAGATCCGTTGGCAGCTACCAAGCGGACGTCGGCAGATGTAGACAGACTACGTTGTGCCTTGAAGAGTTTCCTTGGCAAAAGAGAACGACAAGCACCCGTGTCTACCAAAAATCACACGCCCGTTCCTGCATCCTGTAAAAAGAAAAGATTAGAAACATGGGAGGCCACCGCCACAAGCGATGGCCTACTTACACGTTTTTTGGCCACTGACAATCCTTGGCACATTTCTTCGCGGTTGCCCCGAATCTGAAGTGGTAGTAGCAAAACTGCGGCGGATGGGAGGTAGTAAGTGGCTGTAGAAGTCGTTCGTTGGGGCGTGAGCGATTGGTGGGTGGTGGGCGGCTTTGTCGCCGCTTCGGCACGTCACGGGGTAGGCATGTATGTCCTACGGCATTCATGTCAGCTTCGGTTGACGTTGAATAGGCATCCTCGTCGTCAGGGGTGGAGGCGTTGATGGAGGTCTTGAAGTGGCTGTCCATAAGGGTGTCGGCTTTGGTCATCAAGTCCTTTATGGGTAAACTATCGACATCGGGTATGGCAGCGCGTACAGGTTCGGGTAAACGGCGTATCCAAAGGGCACGAAGTAGGTTCACCTCACGAAGAGAGTCGTCTGCGGCAGGTTGAAGGCGAGCGATACTGGTCATTTCCCTGAGGGCAAGCGAAGCCCTTTGGTCCCCCAACGGAAGTTGAGAGAGCTGAAAAAGCTTTGCTATACGGGCGGCTGGTGACGGCGAGTACTGCTGCAGAAGGTATGTTTTGAGGGCTTCATACGCTATTGGGGTGTCTTCTTGTTCACAAAGCCAGTCGGATATTTCTGGGAAGGTGTCCTCGGGTATCGCCGCGAGAACATAATCCGCTTTGGTGGTTGAGCGAGTCACGCCCCTGATACGAAACTGGACTTTTGAGCGCTGAAACCAAGCAAACGCTTCTCCGGTGGCGAACGGTGAAAGTTTCAATGGGATGGCGCCAACTGATGTAGTAGAGTCTGTCTCCATCATAGTACCAACGATGGAGGGGCGAGGGAGGTGGGGGTGGAAGGCAGTGGGAGCGAGTTGACTTCCGGGGTCACCAATGTGACGGGCCGAGAGAGGAGTTGTGAACTCAAAGGCAGGATGCAATCAACTGAGTTTATTAAGGAACACTCTTCTTTATATACAAAACCTCAAGGCAACAGGACATGACCTGTTCGAGAGACAGACAATGTTACAGAGGAAAACGGAGACATGATCATTCAGGTTCTTTTTAGTGCGAGGGAAGAGCGCAGATACAAGCATAATATATACAAAATAATTATGTACAATTGTGTGCCACACGGTTGGTACACTATGCCAATGTCATACTGATGGAGGGCATCACTATTTATATAGAACTGATCATGAATCAATCAAAACAGGTACCTGGAAACCATACACTAAATCCATTACTTTGCTTGATCATATCATGTATAAGAAATATGATCATATCTTACACAACCACATTTCTTCCCCCAATATACAAATGTAAAGTGGTTTTAGCTTCATGTTTAGAATTTGCCGAATAGTTGTAATTCGGCTTGAGAATGCATCCTATTAGATGACTTCCGATGATAATGGTTGTATTGTCTAACTGAATTAGGAACCGAAAACCTTAAAATGTTGGATGGAATGGTCTCCAGTGAACCAAATATTCAAATTTATATTGTTTACTGAATGTAATTATATTCATAATTTCTCAAATGGCTAATTTACTTTAATTATCGTATAATGAAGCAAGTCTTTCACTCAAAAACTGTAAAAGGAAATGTTCAAAAGCCAAAAAGAAAATACGTGGCACTCGAGGCATTACGTAATTGCAACGGCACCGTAATCTTTGAAGTTATAAGCCTGAATATTTATTCACGAAATAGAATGAGCTTAATAAAGATCTTCGCTAATTGGTAAGTACATTCTTTGATGTTTAGACAGACTGAATGTTCAAATGTTAATTCAGGGAACAGATTCAAATAGTTTTCTAATAAAAGGCATACTGTACTGTATGTTGCTCGCTAGCTTTGTACATTTTATTGATGTATAAATGCAGAAATTTAATGTAGTTTCGATATAGTTTATTTTGCATAAAAGAACCCTGTATATTATTTTGAAATCTGTGAGAGGCTGTCAGATATGATGGTTTTGCTATAAACATTAGAAGTCACCATATTATAGATTAATCTGGATCGAAGCACTAATTTATTTATTTTTTTTTTTTTAGATATTTTAATAAAAAATATATATATTTTCGCTGCTTTATTGTTTTTTTCATATCATGAAACGAAAATAAACACAACTACGGACCATCATAACATAATTATGAAACGTTGGTAGAATTGTAAGAATTTCTCACTAGTTCAATATTTTATTTTCATTTGATAATCGTAAAAGAGCTTAAAGTTTACTTATATTGTTAAACTTCTAGATATCTCTGTTTATATATAGAAAGCTACACATCTTGAGGATATAGTTGTTTATATCCTTATGCCTAGATACCTTGAAAATATACCTGTATTCTCGAGGTAGTACTTAAATTTTGAAAAAAAAAAAAAAAAAAAAAAAAAAAAAAAAAAAAAAAAAAAAAAAACGGTAGGGTATTTCTCACTTTTAATTGTGTATGCAATTCTATAATTTGACTTTACCTGCGTTTCGGGTCATTACTTTGTAAAAAAATCAAAAAGAGTTTCCATTAAATTAACCGGCATGAGAAGTCGCTTCATGGTAGATTCCAATATCATTACAATATTGATCTCACAAA
Organism: Palaemon carinicauda; assembly: GCF_036898095.1. Taxonomy (NCBI): domain Eukaryota; kingdom Metazoa; phylum Arthropoda; class Malacostraca; order Decapoda; family Palaemonidae; genus Palaemon; species Palaemon carinicauda. The sequence continues at coordinate 147,950,554 of NC_090735.1, read as the reverse complement.
CAGAGACTATTTTTTCCGTATTTAGCTACGTGTATTAATGGAAATAATATTAAAATGGTTAGTCATAAAATAATCACGACTTAACTCTCCTCAATAATATATAGATTTCGGGAGAGATGCTTTTAGTGATGTCACACATCTTTAAATATGTCGGAAGAAAGTCCAAAAAATATTTAATAGTGGAATATATTATGTGTTGACAGATAACATTTATTTTGACTAGAATATGTTTTTCAACCTACTGTATACAATAGACACAATTGAATTGTGCATTATGTATGAGTGGAAATGGCCACCTTCTGATAAACCTTTTTCTTGGAATGTTTAGCCTTATAAACCTTATTCAACATCTTATAATTTATAGAGATTAATATTTTGCAAGGGGTCATTTTCACTTTTACTGTAATTGGTTACCAATGACATATCATCATTGCTGCTATTTCATTACTAAAATATTTTAATAGCTTTTTCAATTTCCTCTTTAGATGGTACATCTAACACTATTACTTGTTTTCTTTTTTACAGTTTCTGTTTGAAACTTTTTAATCCACACAAGAGAAGTAAAAACTAGCCTATAGATACATAAATTTTAGCATAATTAGTATTTCCCATAATTTTCTATTCTTAATTTTCAAGTAAGTTCACTATTATTAGTAAGAGGAAATTAAGGTTGGAAGAATTTTCATAGGTATCTAGATGATATTTGGACTTATAATCTGAATAAAAACAACCATAAACAGAAACTTTATTCGTCATTTACTTTTGTAATAATCAGTATTATCCTATGAGATTTTAGTATTGCTTAATTCCATTAAAAATATTATATTTTCACACCTCATACGTCTCGAACTGTCGACCTTACTGCTCCAAGACTCCTCGCTGCTGGGAGGAAGGACGCTGGTGACTGGTATAATACATGAACATACGATACTGGGGTCTAAGTGATATCAGGCAAGGCAGCCGATCAGGACTACGGTCTAATCAAAAGAAAGCCAAAGTCCCTCAAAAAGAAGGCAAACGTGCTTTCCCTATGGAAAAAAAGCACGTTAATAGAGGAAAATTTAGGAATTTTTTTCCTGGTGTACTGCTGATAACCTGACTATCATCCTGGAGGTATGGAATCTATCTTTGAAACACCCTGTATCTATCTATCTATCTATCTTTCTATCAATCTATCTAAGGAATAGTTAAATCGTATGTTAAACACTTAAAGATACCTATAGAGGACGTACAGCAATCCTATAAGTGCAAAAAGATACTGACAGAATTCCGATTGAGAAAGGAGTTTAAAAGCGTTACCCCATTTCTCCTAAATTATTCAAAGTATGTCTTAAAAGTTTTTATGAATTAGATTGGGAAATTCTTGGAATTACATTCCCGGGGAATACCATAACAACTTATATTTATAGATGACAAAGTTTTCTTTTGGAATCATGGGAGGAATTGCAAAATATGATGGAAGAATTGAATAGAGGAAGCAGAAAATGTTCAATGAAAGTGCAGCTAGACAACCAATAAGGGTTATGGAGGAATCTCAAGAGATCGTTAATGGATATATGTTCTTAGGGCAGGTAGCAAGTGTTTCTCCAAGACATGGGACCGCAATTAAAAGAAGGATAAACATAAGAAAGGGGAGCTTTTGGCAAATATATTATTATGAAAAGGGGATGCCAATTTCTCTAAAAAGAAAAGTGTTCAATCAGATGGTAATACCATTATTAACTTTTGCATCAGTATGGGTCCCTAGAGATTTCAAACGAAGCAGGTGAATGAAGAGAAGACGGAGGAATGACAAGCTAAGAAAATATGCGAGTATAGACTGGCATAGAAAGACCATTAATTGATGAACATACACACACACACATATATATATATATATATATATATATATATATATATATATATATATATATATATATATATATATATATATATATATATGAACATATATCACGAGTACACGTGATTTCAATCAATGTAAACATCACCCACGAATGGCATTTAATACCTAATTCTATCTTGGGATTATATATCCACTTGGAATTCATTTTATGGTAACAGCTTCTGGCCGGGTGGAGATTCGAACTCCACCTGTTCGGCTGGAAACTATGCCTGCAGGGACTCTACCGGCTGAGCTATCAGGAGAGATAGCTCAGCCTACCGGTAGAGTCCCTGCAGGCATAGTTTCCAGCCGAACAGGTGGTGGTTCGAATCTCCACCCGGCCAGAACCTGTTACCATAAAATGAATTCCAAGTGGATATATATTCCCAAGATAGAATTCGGTAATAAATGCCATTCGTGGGTTATATATATATATATATATATATATATATATATATATATATATATATATATATATATATATATTTGTGTATATATATACATATATATATATATATATATATATATATATATATATATATATATATATATATATATATATATATATATATATATATATATTTGTGTATATATATGTATATATATATATATATATATATATATATATATATATATATATATATATATATAATGCATCTGTTGTTTGTTCACGGTAATTTGAAAAATGTATAGAATAGTTACTGAAGATAATTCTCTTCACAAATGTGCCGTGATGCGTATTTTCTATTATAACTTCAAATGTAAAGTCTGGTTTTAGTAGCTCTACAGATTTTCACCCGAAATGAAGTCTATGATAGATGAGGGGGGATTTAATGGCCAACTTCCCTGTTCTCCTAGAAATGTATTTTCATTTCGTAATAAAATTTATAACGAAGGGGAGAGTGCAATGTGGAACCTGAATAAATGAAATTAATGGAGTTAAAGGAAAACATTTGCTTAGGATAAGGATTTTCTCTTTACAGTTAAAAAAAAAGAATATTATAAAAGAGAGGGAATGAGTGTAACTAGTGATGAATTGAACTTTGATACAAATAAAAGAACTAATTGATAGCTATTGATATGATATTCATAATGAAAGAATATTAATAACAGCGATAATAATGATAATTATATTGGTAATTATATTGGTCGACAACACAGAAGAAAGTATCACTTTATTATATATTAGTACAATGACAATGAAGATTGTAAGACAATACGAGAAAATAAACAGAGAAGTATCTTACGAATCAAATCTAGAAGGCTAATGGATATGCAAGTGGAGGTAACGCTCATAATCATTGGATCAGCCAGGACGATAGAACTCGATAGGGAAAGAGAGCAGATATAGCTCCGGAACTCGTTCATAAAAGCTTACTACCGGATACAGCGCATATTGTGAGAAAGATTATGATAATAAGGAAGCCGATTGCAACCTTCACTATACACCATCAGTCTCTAAAGACTGTAATAATAATAATAATAATAATAATAATAATAATAATAATAATAATAATAATAATAATAATAATAACAATAAGTCGTTGATATAATTTTCTTGAGTCTGTGATCATGCTTCTAAATACCTACTCTGTATACCAGTAGTATGTTTTTTTTTTCGGCTTCACTGTGAAAATTCGGATGTTCATCGAGGTATGTTTGTATTTGATATATAGCAATGCTTTTGAAATGAGAGTTAGGGAGGTTTCTTTTAGAGTTATGTAATGATTAATCCGTGCGGTATATCAGTTACGAATGTGGTAGCTATTTTTACGCAGGTTAGGTTCAGTTTTACTGGTTCAGTTGTATTATTCCTCGGTGAAAGAGCTAAGTTCCATTCCTCATATATGTTATCATATTTTTTTTTCATTTTCCCTGATTATAACACTAAAAAGCAGAAAATACTGTACAGATTTCTCTATACTTGAACATAATGCAAGAATTTGCCTTCTAATAATTAGTGTCCCATTCCCTGACATCATCAATCAATTCCTTTGAATCGTAGATAAACAAATAATGTCGTGATATCTTCCTGTCAGAATTCACCAGGAATGGGTTCCCCACTGTCTTCGATTCTGGGCATTATAGGAGAGATGGTATTGTGGCTCTGACCTCAGTTGTCTAGATATGGCTCAAAGCAAGGTCTATATTGGTTTAAAGTTTGCCGCAACGGAGCGCTGGGCGATTAGAGGAATGAAGAAAACGATTGTAGTGGTGACAAAGTCAATACCAAATCTTATTTCAGATAAAGCAATGTACCTATGATCACGGAATTTATCGTGTCTGAGGCTTCCCTGCTTACGCCATTTCATCGAAATGTCCAGCAATAAACAGGTGATGGTGCAGTTGAGGCACAATAGTATTGAGTAAGCAATTGCCGATGGAATTAGGAGCTATGTAGGATTACACCTGTGGTTAGTCATAATTTGTTTTCTTTTTTGTTATGATAAACGTTTGCGTTCAGAAGTTGCACTAAATATCGGTATTCCTAGCATTTAGTTGTTTTAGACAAACATACAAAAATACACACAAGATCTCTCTTGAATTATTTTATAAATTCCCACAGAGGATGATAATTCTGTTTTTATTTTTTTTCTATATAAATTTCTATCATTGTTATTGTTATATAATTTCGTTAAAGAGAGACTGAATTATATCCACTACTTGTCAATAAGATATATCTAATAAATATATTGCTACTTATAACGAATGAAATCATAGCTATAAACGTCGATGTTAGTATTAGACATCCCCGTATAATGTCAAATAAATTATATTCAAGCTCATAATTTCTTTAAGGTAATGTAATAAGCATTATTTATTGAAATAAGCTGAAATTATAATAGGAGCCTCTTTGGGATACATAAAAGCAATACAATGCACATAGATTTTACAAAAAAAATAGTACAATTGAGAAAAATGAACAATCAATATAAGGAATTCTATCCTTTTTCAATCTGAATAAATCCGTAATGGGTAGGGGTATAAGGCAGCATCAGACTGATGTGTTAATTGAAACTGAAATGACAGTACATTGATGGTATTATAGCTGAAATAATTAATGAAATTGGATTATATAGGTACTTTATAGCAATAGTATCAAAGGTTTTTATTTCACTTATTTTGTTACGAAATATCACGTATCATGTTTAAGCGTGTTATATGATCCTACGAGGTATGAATGAGGGCTTATGTAAATCTTTTCTATATCTTTATGAGGTATTGCGTACTGTTTTTGAGAAAATACGCAATTCTTATGCAGGCCACGTGTTTTGGAAGGTTCTCGAAAACCCCACTGTTAGATTTTATCGTTTTTTTTTTTTTTTTTTTTTTTTTAATTTCCGAGGACAAAGGTGGGCGGAGCACGCTGAGAGAGTGTGGTCGTACAGCGAGGTTGATTCTCCTGTTCAATACATGATAGTTAATAACTCTGGTGTCGCTAGAGGCCGGCCCCCATGCCACGAGAATAATCTATTAGAATATTCTTGAAGTAACTAAGTCATATATAGTATATGCACCCGCCAGGGATGCACAGCAGCTGCAAAAACTCCAAGTGCCTATAGTATGTCCTCTCCAAAGTGATTAAGTTTATTTATGACACACATCGTGTGTAATGTATTGAAACGTTACGGAAGACGTTAAAGGTGATTTTAAATTTATTGTGTTGTGGTGAGTGTTAGTATTGTGTAAATTTGTGTAACTGGCCCAGGGAGAGTTATGTGCAAACGTGAATTATATTTGTATCGTTATAAGTGTTAAGACTAATTAATAGTGTAAAAGTTAATTTCCAGTAAAACAAGTGATTGTATAATTTTTATAAGCATTTATTTCTTTTGTTGTTATAACAGATACATCTCTTTTTGAGAGGTATATGATTCTTCTTCTTTGCTTGCCCCAGTAGAAATTTTATTAATAATTCTGTTAGTAATTCTTACACCATAGCCATTCCATGAATTCAAAGCTTTGGCAGCCTCATCTGCTTTCCATCTGCATTCCTGCGTAAATATTCTCTCCAGTCATTCCTGACTTTCCATAACTCCACTATCAATACTCAAATATTTGCATGTTCTACCTTCTAATTTTCATTATATCTTCGAAAACTTTCAACAATCAATTTGTCTTTGTTACCTTTTCATAATATCCCAAGTATCATTTGATATTTTGATATCCATGGTTTTCTCCTTGTAACTGCAAGTCCCAAACCTTAAGTATATATATATATATATATATATATATATATATATATATATATATATATATATATTTATATATATATATTTATATATATATATGTATGTGTGTATACATATATATATATATATATATATATATATATATATATATATATATATATATATATATATATATATATGTATATATATATATATATATATATATATATATATATATATATATATATATATATATATATATACATATATATATGTGTGTGTGTGTATGTGTGTGTGTGTGCGTGTGTATTAAAACGTTATTATGACCAATGCAATATTATTAAGGCTAGAGAGTACTTATATGTTTGTTAGATTTTCATCTTTATACATTATCATCACAATGTGATACCAAAGACAAATAATATAATTATCAATTATAAAGAAAGGATAATCGCCTTTTATAAACTAGAAATAGAATGAAATTAAAATTGTAAAAGCCGTTAAAGTTTCATGATAAAATTTAAACAGAAAAAAAAGCTATATTTAATAAATAACTAGTAAAACCATTTTAGGCTTAGAAAACTGATAACCCTAACTTGATCAATATTAGAATGAGTTTATATCAATGATTTGATATCGTTAGTATGTGTTCTGTAAATTCATCAACCAGGCCCACATGTATTTTATGATTGTTTTTTACAAATTGTAATTGGTCACATAAAAAACGTCCAAAAATATGATTTTGTTTTTTGTTACAATCTGCTGTCAGATGCTAGGAAATGGTATCTAAGGGTGTTTCCATGTAAAATAAATTTCTCTGGGAGGCTCACATACCACCACTTTTATTGCCTTACTAAACTTTAGCCATCACACCAGGGGAAAAAAAAAAAAAAAAAAAAAAAAAAAAAACCTACGCCTCTGATAGTGTGTTGATATTCGGTTGTCAACTTTGTCACACCAATAATACTATCTCCATTCACCATAGAGGTACCTTGAGGAATATTTCAGTTGGTACCCCGTTGGCTTACTTATAGTATATTCATCAAGTTTATTAGAATTTAATTCTACGGAAGCGTATATATGATGGCAATGACCAAATTTTCATGATATACATCGAATAAATATTTATTAAACTAAGTAAATTTAGAATGACTCAAGTTCCTTCTGTGCGTTATTTATATTTCTCATTCGATAAAGTAAAAGAAATATAAATAAAAAAGGAAAATACTGTTATTTGATAATGCAATATTTAATGGAATTATTTTTTTCATGTTCTTCAAGTTTGATTTTATATCCATATCAGTATTTCTTCCGTGTTTATTCTTAGATTTTATACAAATATAGAAGGTAATGCCTGGGGCAGATGAGATACAAGATAATGTTCATGTTTAGAAGAGAGCAAAACCGTTGAAAATATCTTTAGATTCTCTTGGGGCTAATACCACATAGCGACTATGGACTATATATTCCAACAATAAAGAAATGAAAGAAGATTTTTTTTTTAGCAATTCTTTTCCAAAAAGCATTTAATAGTGAAATTAGTTTCTTTGTTTTACTCTGCAAATGGTTTTTCCTTTTCAAGTAGCAAATACTAGGACGGACCAATTATATTGAGGGGATATTACCTATAACAACTACTCGTATAGTGACAATTTTCAACATGCAGCATATATTATGACCCGTACTAGCTCTTTTGGACATTAAAAAGACTTTGGCTATATTCATTAAGGAAAAGTTAAGGAAAGGGGGAATGAGCTTTTTTATCAAGAGCTATGCCGTATAGTAATTGATTCAGCTGATAAAAGAAAAAATCTGAGAATTACTACAGTTTCGTTAAACATCTAGAATCATCAATTCATATGGGAAGCGGTTTGACGATGAAAGATTATTGAACAGATAACCATATCAATTTCATTTGTATCCTGATGAAAAACACGTATTGAACATAAAGTTTACGTAAATTTATGAAATATAAGAGATATGTCTGTATATATTCAGAAATGGATGATTAATTAACGAAAACAATTATAGTTATAAAAAATAATATGAAGCTTACAACCAGTCACTAATATCGGTCAATCAAATGAAAGGATAATTCTTAATTCTATTCTAAAGAAAATCCCAGTAAAATTTTATTCACCGTTTTCTTATATCCAAGCAAAACTGAAATATATCTAAAGCTGAGACCAAAAATATTTTAAACATTATTTTTTAAGTTTCACGAAAAATAAAAGATGATAGAATATTTAGGGAATTTGTTATGAAAAATAACATATATGTTAGAACTAGGAAATGACAATAATAAAGTTTTAACGATGTCATTGATTTTTCAATTTGATTTATATGTCAGTAGGCCTGAATTGTAATGTAAATTTTTTTCGGAGGCTGAAATGTTCCCATTCTGAACATTAGCATCTGTTATAAAAAGCTGATGTTCTTTTGCCTAGGGATTTTTGATACCTTATTTTCCGACTATTTTCCGACCGGATAATAACATGTTTTGTGTTTTTCAAAGGTGACATTGGAAATATATTTTTGTGGAAATTATTTGATAAAGATATTGTCACTTTTATAATAACTTACTAATTATTTTACAAAAAGATATTTTGTCGAATATCCACTCAGACTCTCTCTCTCTCTCTCTCTCTCTCTCTCTCTCTATATATATATATATATATATACATATATATATATATATATATACATATATATATATATATATACATACATACATATATATATATATATATATACACACATATATATATATATATACACACATATATGTATATATATATATATATATATACATATATATATATCCTTTGACTCTTGTGACCAATAATCATGTAACCCAAACTTAGGTTTTCTTTTATCAGCAATGCATGTTAGTTGCTAATCCAATCCAAAGAGAATATGTAAGTTACATTATATTCAGTATTTCCAATCATTAAGACATGGAATATATTATTTTCGTTGATAGAGAACTTTCTTCTATAAGAGTTTTTTTTGGTATTTCACCCTTAGATAAGACATTTTTTTTGCGGAAGTAATTAATACATGTGATATACACATGAAACGCTATTTAACCTCATAAATATTCATAGACAATGACACGTGACGTGGGATGAATTATGTTTCTCCAATGCATTAATATCCGTGAGAAGGTGAGAAAGATTGATAGATGCAGTTGTCAGGCATCTCACTAATCAGGCTGAAACAGGGGATTCCATACATCATAGCAAATTCGGTTATGGTGTGTCATGTTGGAAGGAATGTCATATGAAGACTTGAGTCATGAGACGAACATGGCAATATGATACTAATTTCGTCGTTTATATTCTTTTAGGTGGATGAGGGGGAGCCAATCCATCATATCAAGAAATAGGAGATCAAAGGTGTAATATATATATATATATATATATACACTGCAAATATACATATACATGCACACACATACACACACACACACATATATATATATATATATATATGTATATATATATATTCATATATATATACATATATATATATATATATATATAAACTTGGAAGCTAAGAAGAAGAAAATAAATCTTATTGAAAGCACATCTCGGTTCTGAGAATTTCTATCAATTTTATGATAACTTATTTCTACCTAGTATGTCATTAACTATAAAACCTTCTTTAAGGAGATGAACATTATATCCGGAGCACCCGATGCTATACGATTCATTGAGAAAACTCATCACATCAGCATTCCATATTTTTAGGATATTCTCTCTCTCTCTCTCTCTCTCTCTCTCTCTCTCTCTCTCTCTAAAAATATTTCATTCTTCAAAGCTTTTTACATTACTGATAAACCAATTATACTATTTGAACTGTTGATTTATCAACAAAATAAGAAAGAATAATCTTATATTAGTCTATTTCTTTTTACTGTTTTGTCAATCAAAACGTAATTCAATAGATTTTTTTTTATTATTCTTTATTGACTAACGAGAAATTTAATTAGCATGTAATTTTGATTTTTGTTATCATGAAATCAAATACCAGATGCACGATCGGATTTGCACCACCATACTGTATAATTTATCCATGTAGCTTTCTACTTTAGGGAAGCGCATAATTAGAATCTTTCAGTATGTTAAAAGTTGGTATATGGAGGGTGATTCTTATAGTTTTAGCAATTATAAGTCTTCTGTAATTGTTCTCCTTGTGAACAATGGGGGTTCCATCAATTGATTCCTTAACGGAGGGTTTCCGGTCGTTAACTTCATAATAGTGTTAGTTTATTACTCCTTGATTTCTGTGGGCCAGCATCCGTCTTCGGACTGTTGTGGTAGCGTGTCCAATGCAGTCTTTTCTCGGAGATTTGCACTGCGTTGGTGCACGCTGTACCATCCGTGTGTCACACGATTGTACATAGTAACGACATTTCTCTTTTTTTTATATATTATCCTTTGTATCTTCGCTCTCCCCTCGCACTGACATCAACTTGCATCAAACTGTCTGCCTATTTCTCATTGTTAACTATTAACAGAACTGGTTGACGGTTGGACAAGAAATAGCATGTATTTTTTTACTTTCTTACCGGGACCTAGTGTGTATATATACTCGATGTGTCTATAATGAAGTACTCAGTTGCATTCATCTCGCCCTTGACTCACAATCTACTCTTGGCATGTCACATTGGTGACCCGGAGTGCGACTCACTCCTCCGGCCTTCCCCCCCTCCCACTTTGACTATGGTAGACTCCACGGAAGTTGGCGCAGCCCCATTCAAACTTTTGTTGTTCGCCAGCGGAGAGGCGTTTGCTTGGTTTCAGTGCGCAGAAGTCCAGTCAAGGCATGACTCGCTCGACCACCAAAGCAGATTATGCTCTCACGGCGATACCAGAGGACACCTTCCGGAAATCTCCAACTGGCTTTGTGAACAAAGAGACACCCCAATAGCATATGACGCACTCAAAACATACCTTCTACAGCAGTACTCGCCGTCGCCTGCTGCCCGTATAGCAAATCTTTTTCAGCTCTCTCAACAACCATTGGGAGACCAAAAGGGCTTCGCTCCCCCTCAGGGAAATGAACAGTATCGCTTGCCTGCAACCTGCCACAGACGGCTCTCCTCGTTAAGTGAACCTACTTCGTGCCCATTGTGTACGCCGTTTACCCGAACCTGTACGCGCTGCCAAACCTGATGTCAATAGTTTACCCATAAAGGATTTGATGACCAAAGCCGACGCCCTTATGGACAGCCACTTCACGGACCTTCAAGACCTTCATCAACGCCTCCACTCTGACAAAGAGGACACCTATTCAACGTCAATCGAAGCTGACGAGAATGCCATAGGACACATACGCCTATCCCGTGATGTGCCAGAGCGGCGACAAAGCCACCCATCACCTACCACTCGCTCGCGCCCCTACCAACGACTTCGGCAGCCATTTACTGCCGCCCATCGGCCGCAGTTTCACTACTACCACTCCAGATTTGGGGCTGCCGCGAAGAAATGAACCCCGGATTGTCAGTGGCCAAAAAACGTATGAGTAGGCCATCGTTCGTGGTGGCAACCTCCGGTGTTTCTAATCTTTTCTTTTTATATGATGCAGGAACGGCGGTGCTATTTTCGGTATAAACGGGTGCTTGTCGTTCTCTTTGCAAAGGGAACTGTTCATGACACGACGTAGCCTGTTTAAGTCTGCTGACATCCGCCTGCTAGCTGCCAATGGATCGGCAATACCCACCTAAGGTTACGATGACCTCACATTATCGTTTGGAAACAGCAAATTTAATTGGAAGTTTCTTGTTGCTGACGTTACATTGCCAATCCTCGGTGCGGATTTCCTCTCATTTCCACCTTTTGGTCGATCTCGCCCACCAACGATTGGTCAACACAGACTCGTACTTGTCGAAACCTCTTCAACCCAGCCCTGCCAACCTCGCTCTCCACATCAGCGCACCCATGGATGCCTACGCCCACCTCCTCACGTCGTACCCCGAAATTTTCTGCCAGGAACTTGGCCAAATCCCCACGACTTCGGCCAAACACAGAATTTATCACCAAATGAAGACGACGGGAACCCCAGTCTTCACCAAATTCATAACGTCCGGCACCCGATCGATTGGCAGCAGCCAAACAGACGTTCACCAAAATGGAAGAAATGGGCCTTTGCAAAAAGGCCTCCAGCCCATGGTCGTCACCCTTATACATCGTTCTGAAGAAAGACGGCTCCCTCTGTCTATATGGGGATTACAGGCGCCTGAGCATGCAAACAGTACCGGATCACTAACACCTCCGAAGCCTCGCCGACGTGTCCTCCTACCTGCACAAAGCGAAGGTTTTCTCCACGCTCGACATCCTGAAGGGGCATTGTCAGGTGCTTATAAACCCAGAAGACATCTCCAAGACCGCCATCACCACTCCGTTTGGTACATACACCTTCAATTACTCTTGTTTTGGCCTTCGTAATGCTGTGGCCACTTTTCAATGTCTCATGGATGGAATCTTAGGGGACCTCCCCTTCTGTGTATGTTACGTGGACGACACCCTTGTGTTGTCTTCCTCAAAGAGGAACACCTCTGTCACCTGCGCATCATGCTCGACCGCATACAACAAAATGGCCTTGTAGTTCATTACAACAAGTGTACCTTTGGCGCCAACGTAGTGTCCTTCTTAGGGCACTACATCACTCCTGAGGGAGTCCATCCCTCCCTGAGAAGGTAGCCGCCTTTCAGAGCTTCCCCACTCCATCGACCGTCAAAGAACTGCAGGAATTCTTGGGCATGATGAACAATTATCACCGCTTTCTACCACCCATTGCCGCCACACTTGCTCCCCACTACGCCTCCTTCAAGGGCAAGCCAAAAGACCTGAAGTGGGGTCCCTTTCAAGAAGCGGCCTTCTGCAATGCAAGGAATGCCCTATCAACCATTGCTGCTTTCATTTTTCCCATTCCACATGCCCCTCTCCTTCTCTCCACTCATACCAGCACTTGGCTGTCTATCACTTTCATCATTTTTCAGAAGGAATGCCCTTCGTCATTCGCACAGACCACCTGCCTCTGGTGCACGCATTCACTCAACAGTCTGACGCCTGGTCCACCCGTCAACGCCGATACTTCTCCGCCGTGGCTGAATACAATTGCACCCTTCAACACGTCCCTGGGAAAATGAATCCCGTTGCCGATGCCCTGTCAAGAAACACGTTGGCCATCGTTCAACTGGGATTGGATTACAACGCCTTGGCTGAAGCCCAACGACAGGATCCAGAGGATCAAGCATGTAAGACATCCTGCACATCCCTCCGTTGGGAAGACATCCCCCTCAAAGACTCCAACACCACCCTCCTCTGTGACCTCAGTACTGGTAGACCGCGACTGTGGTTTCCTGCTTCTATGCGCCGACAGGTGTTTGATTTAATTCCCGGCCTTTCATATCCCTCGCGCCGTTCTACTACATAGTTGCTCAAGACGAAGTTCATTTGGCACTGAATTACTAAGGATTGGGTCCGTGCCTCTACTTCTTGCCAAACTTCCAAAGTACAACAACACATGGAGTGGGCACCTTTCCTCAACCTCAGCGTCGTTTTGCCCACATTCACGTTGACGTTGTAGGCCCCCTACCCACATCACAAGGACATCGTTACCAGTTCCGCTGCAAGGACTCCAACTGGTCTACTCAGCTTCCCTGGCTCCTCCTGGGACTAAGGACCACTCTTAAAGACGCCCTGGACGTCTTGGCAGCGGAAATGGTGTATGGTGACCTGTTGGTCGTCCCTGCCGAATTTTTTCCTTCTGCAACCTCCTCCCATGATCTCAAGTGCATACGTCTTGTCGTGGGAAAATTTACCCCATGTCGTCAAACTTACAAGCACCCCGCAAAGCATCACATACCGACAGCCTTGCACTCTGCAATATACGTTTTCCTACGCAACGACACTAGCAAGCCACTGCTAACACCCCCTTACACAGGCCCTTTCCTTGTGATCCGAGGCAATCCGAAAGCACTCCTACTAAACATTCGAGGCAAAGAAGATTGGGTCTCCATTGATCGTATAAAACTTGCTTATCTCCTGCCAGATGACTCACCTACAGTTCGCCTCTCTAGATCTGGACGCCCTATTTAACATGT
>NC_090735.1:147926387-147931387 GCF_036898095.1 Palaemon carinicauda | reverse complement strand
CATAATAAAATTCTGAGTCAAACTCTCTCTCTCTCTCTCTCTCTCTCTCTCTCTCTCTCTCTCTCTCTCTCTGACTTTTTAAATTAAAGCAAGTAACTGTTCCGTAAAGTCTGATATGAGGTCAACCAACTTGTATGCACGGGACTCCATGTGGTGATCTCTCCATCCCACACAGAATAGAAAATTATTGCTAATTAGTTATTAAATGGTAATAACATTGGTCTTAGTTCTGTTAGAAAAGAACTTATATTTGCAAAGAAATAGCTTATTAATCTTGATAATTCTGAAATCTATTCATATGCTGGAAATAAATTATGCAAACTACTGAGTTTTATTTATGAACTCTCTCTCTCTCTCTCTCTCTCTCTCTCTCTCTCTCTCTCTCTCTCTCTCTGACTTGGAAAATAATGCAAGTAACTGTTCCTAAAAGTCTGTAGTCATTCAACTGTAATGAGTTCTTTCCAGTGTTTAGGGGAGTGATTGGCCAGCACCTTTTTCCTAAATATATGGAGTTAGTGTTTATACACCAAAGGTATCTATCAGATTACATATTCATTTAAAACCGAAGTAACATTACCCAAACATTTATCTTTTTTCCTGTTGAGTCACAAATCAAACATACCATGCAAAACACTTCCACATTTATTACAGTATCCTACTATGTATTTCAAACTCCTTGACCCAAGGTTGAAGGGTAATACCTTTGGAATAACCAATCACACCAGCATGATATATTAGCACCGGCTATTTCACACCCCTCTTAAATTATTAATGCTATAGTGCATTGACAAATGTATTTAATCACGGCGTTTATTCTTAATACTTCTTTGTTTCATAGGTGACACCGGTCGCACTAATTTGAACAGGTGAATTTTTGAAACGTCATCACAAACTACCCGGTGTTCCCAACAATCATTCCATCTCCCTCTTCCCACTAATTTCCTCCTTCCACCTCTCTCTCTCTCTCTCTCTCTCTCTCTCTCTCTCTCTCTCTCTCTCTCGCTGTTTTCGTTCTCAATTGTCTTTATGCATTTTATTGTTATTTTCCTTCTATTCTTAATTCCTCGTCTCCCACTCATTCCTCCCATTACCTCTTTATCAATCTTGTGTCCTTGTATTTCTACTTCTTGTCTCCTTTCTATTTTTCTTTCTTAAGATTTAATATCTTATCATGATAAATTTCTTTGTTTTTCTTTTTTTTATTACTGCTATGTAAATATGTGATTTTCCCATATTTCGCAGCTTCCTCCGCATCGCTCGATGTATACGTTATCCCGCAGGCAATATTAGTCTCATCCCCTCATTGTACAAAAAAGTGGCTCATATCGGCTGTGTTCAACATGTTATGTTACAACCATGGTTGTAAAACCGCAATTGCACTGCGACTTTTACACTATTTCACTCGAGAGAAAGCATCCAAGATATTGCGGATTAGTTTGAACAGCTAAGAGTTATGGACGAGCCTCTAGAAATTGTTAAGGAATATTCGTATTTAGGATAGAGAGTAAGTGTTTCCCCTGAACAGATGACCAAAATTAAAAGACGGATAAACATGGGATGGAGAGCATTTGGTATACAAAATGAGATTATGAAATGTAAAAGGCTACTTTTTGTAAATAGAGAAGTATTTAATGAGATAACCCTACCAGCATTAACTTATGCATCAGAAATTTGGAGACCTTATAAAGCCTTAGAACAATGATCAGGGTAACACTAAAAGACAGAAAAAGAGCAACATGGAAACATGAGCAAACTAAAGTAGAGGATATTCTAAAAACTAGTAAGAAAAAGAGATACACATGGACAGGACATTTAAATAGAATGACAGACAATAGATGGGCATTAAGAATAAAAAATTAGTCTCTAGAGATTATAAAAGAAGAAAAAGAAGGAATAGAAGACGATAGATCGACGAACAAGGGAAGTTTCCGGCGTAGTCTGACAATGAAAGACCATAAACACACGAAAGTGGGACATGTATGAGGCATCTGTTCTGTAATGGACTAGTAACGCCTGAGGATGATGATATAATATATATATATATATATATATATATGTATATATATATATATATATATATATATAAGGTATTTTTGACAGTTGTATGATTGGACTTTGGAGTAGTATGACACATGACCTATTAGCGTGATAAAAATTTGCTTTTTGAATTCGTTACTCAACATTCACTTCTATCTATGTGTGTGTTTGGTATATGTATATAATATATATATATATATATATATATATATGTATATATATATATATATATATATATCAATAACAAATTCGTGAACCAATAGGCTCAATTTGAATTGATATAAGCAAATAGGTGGTAAACGACCATAACATAGAAACTACACAAGACAATTACTTACCAAGTATTAGAAAATTGCTTGAGAATTTATCTATAAATAATTATTATTTATGCAACACTATTCCCTCTTATCTCGTCTTTAGATTGCCTATCTTTTTTTCGGACATACAAATTGTCCTGATTTTGTTCTATTTAACAAAAAAGATCACAAATCCTAAATGGAATAATAATTTCTGAAATCCAATCCATATGAATTGTATGACTGTAAGTTTAGGACAATTCAAATAATCTCAATAATCATAAACGGTTAGATTTATTTCCGACGGATTCAAAAAGTACAAAACTACGAAATTTCCTTTCCTTCCGAAATCTGTGATTTCAAAATTCCATATTTCCCCTTTGATAAAATTTTCTGTTTTTTTTTCTTTTTTTTTCTCTTCAAAGTGAAGCACGGTTCTTCATTATTCCAGACGTGGTCTCTAGATTCAATTGATGATGCTAACCATTTATGGAGGGAAAATTCATATGTTTTTATTTCTTTGATTTAGATAATATTTAGGTTTCTTTGTCCCTTCAGTAAGTTTGACTGTTCTACTTAGTGTAAATTTTCTTTTTATTAATCACTCATATGAAAACGATTGCAATACGTCTTATTTATTAGTGATACTCTTACCTTTCTGTGTTATTTTTCGACCATTTTCCTTTTTTCTCATATAACTAAAAGCGAGGAGCGAACAGTATAAAAATGACAAAGATTTTTGTTGTAGAAATATCCTGTATTCCATTGCTCTCTCACAGAAAAGGAAAACGAGAAAAAATGGATAAATTGCATTGTCCAATTTGTTATTTGATATTTCTATAAGTGTTTATTCGAATTATCATTTTACGTTCTTGACTTGTTATTATTTAATTCATTCAAACAGTCATTCCCAACGCAACATATATCTAAAAAGGATAAGAATCACTATTTTTTTTATTACTTTTTAAAGTTTCATTCTACTCTATCAAGTCTTATAAACCTTTTTATTCCAGTTTTCCCGCAAAAGAAA
This sequence comes from Palaemon carinicauda, assembly GCF_036898095.1. Taxonomy (NCBI): domain Eukaryota; kingdom Metazoa; phylum Arthropoda; class Malacostraca; order Decapoda; family Palaemonidae; genus Palaemon; species Palaemon carinicauda. Next base: position 147,928,024 of record NC_090735.1, on the reverse strand, counting down.
AAGCTAGGCAAATCTCTTTGAGCCTTTGTTATTTTTCCTTTTCTGCATTTGATTTTCCACTGCCTTTACTCAGTGGGAAATTGCTAGGCTTAGTTTGTTGTCACAAAAAGGGTAAATTCCACAATGCATTTCGTAACACAAATTATTATAGAGTTTTATCAGAAGGAATTCAAACTTCAATCTTGATTATTACTATATTTTAGAATGATCACTCTTTATAAAAACATATTGATGTTCGATTAATCATTGATATATTAACTGACAAAAAATCAGAATTTTAAACGGCAGTATATATATATATATATATCTATGTACGTATGTATGTATGTATGTATGTATGTATGTATGTATCTATATGTACATATATATATATATATAATATATATATATATTTATATATATGTGTGTGTGTGTATGTGTGTGTGTTTGTGTGTGTCTATTATCTTGTGTGAGTATATGTGCAATACTATGTGCGTACTTATTAAAAATATTATAGTTTAAAAAGGATGTAAATAATAAAATCAAATAAACTGGAAATGGTAAAATTAACTAGAAGAAATTGCTGATCTAACGGGAAATTATTATGGCCATTGGAAGTTTTTATGTACCTACGTGGTTTAAAAAAAGAAAGAAAAAAAAAACACGTTAATATTCAATATATCACAAAACACGTGTTTCTTTTAAAATTCGATGCTTTGAATTGAATGGATGAATATTAAATTTTCCCAAAAGTATGATTAAAATCCAAGTAGTAATAATACTTCATTCTTACTAGTCACCAAGATTACCTTGTCTATTTTTTTGTATCCATTACATTTTAAATTTAGACCCGTACAAAATACTACCGTGTTAGGACACATGCTAATAATGTTCTATTTTTTTCACAAAATTGGCGCCCCAATGGGTAATATTTTCCATTCATATGCAAAGTGCCCACGTAAGTGGTCAGGACAAACTTTTCCTGTTCCCTATGATGGAATATAGTAAGTTACCCGACTCTGTTAATAAGAACCTTTTTTTTTATAAAAATTAAAAAAAAAGGTTAGAAAAATTTAATATAAAATATTCTAAATGATATTTATTTTATTTGTGTCGAAGTAGTAATGTGCATAACTTTCAGGAGTAAAAGCTTAGATATTTTTCAAAACCAGACCAAAAATGAAATTACATTGTTTTTTCCGTATTAGTTAGTCCCGTATAGCGTTGTATTAAAAGGCATTAGATACTTGAATAGCCTATACACTTTGTGATAATAGAAAATATAAATCAAAATGACACACACACACGCACACAAACATACGTATATATATATATATATATATATACATATATATATATATATATATACATACATATATATATATGTATGTATATGAATTTATATATATAAATATATATATATATATATATATATATAGATATATATATTGTATATATATATGTATATATATATATATATGTATATATATTATATATATATGTATACATATATATATATATATATACATATATGTATATATTTGTGTATATATATATATATATATATATATGTATATATAATTATATATATATATATATAAATGTATATATATATATATATATATATATTTATATACACACATATATATACATATGTA
>NC_090735.1:147908887-147916387 GCF_036898095.1 Palaemon carinicauda | reverse complement strand
TTGATTCCTCTTAACTTGGAAAGTTAAGGAAGTTATATATCAATATCTCATTACAAGGAAAGCTTTAAATAATGTTCAACACAAATAAGAGGAATAAATATTCGCTAACAAATACTTCTTATATAAATAAGTTAATTTTCGAAATAAGAAAAAGATGTTCAAAACAGGAAATATTCTCTCTCTCTCTCTCTCTCTCTCTCTCTCTCTCTCTCTCTCTCTCTCTCTTATCTATATTCAAGTATATATTTTTCTTATAAAAACCTATATGGAGTTATGCTTGATTAACATTTTGTAATGCGAATTCTTGTAACAGTATTCTTGGAACAGGTTAATGATGCTAATTTTTCACTCCCTTTCCTACTCATAACTTATGTAAGGTTTAACCTCCGATTATTAACCTAACTTCATATTTTCATTCATCTTTTTATATTATGCTAAAACAATTCTTATTCTTGTTAGAACATTTTCGTTTCCGTTTAAGCACAAGCTATATAATTTTTTTTTAATATTGTGAGATACCTTCTTCTCATAAATAAAACTAAATATCAAATTAAGGTGCAGGGTCCTTCCATAAATTAATGTATACCAAGATAAAGCCGTTGGTCAGTAACTAAAGATTTTTTTCCTTAAAAGAATATGGTTAATTGTTTTTCATATTTTTTTTTCTGCTTCTAAATAGAGCATAGAACAATGAGTCCATAAAATGTAATGCCTTTCCATAGGCAAGAGGAAAACACATGCATGGGGATATTTGCTACTTCCAGATGCCAATAAAAGTCAGGGGGGCGAAATTGGACGCATTCATTATAGGGGACTTCATAATCCTTGAAGGGGTAATTATTTTTGGAGAACTCAGTAGTAAACTACATCTTCAGAGGGATACTAAATTTTGCGATGTTTTTACGTAGAATATCTCATATTTTTTGGGTCAGAAGAAAAGAACAATCTTATGCCATGCTGTAAGAAAACACTGTAAAACTATTCAATAAAAAAGGTGGATTCTTATTGCATTCTTAGAAAATTCTAGGCTAACATTTATTATATTTTCTAATCCTTTTGTAATCATTATATGAAAAACAATATATACAAATATACTGTTTTTACTATATTTAGATTTACTAAACAAATGAAGTGACTGCAGTCGCTATTAATCGTAAAAGGAGAAAATATGATATGAATAATTATAATTCTGAAACCAAGAACTGTTTGAGCTCCTAACTTCCTGAATAATTTACACCATTAAACAATGATTTTATAATAATACCTCATTTCTAGATTAGAATCATATAAATCAAAAACATCTGATGTATTTTCCAACATATATAATTTTATCTGCATTCAACAAAAACGGACACTATTCTATCACATAAGTAAACAAAACATTTATATATGCTCATAACAGAAAATTTCATTTTACTATTTGTCTATACGAGAGAATCGTCCAGCGTTGTCCACACATGTAAAAGCATGGGGAAGACTGACAAAGGCCTTTGCTCTTTCCGTCCCTATGGCTCTCCATATTAAGCTCCATCCCTAAGTCCTAGAGTCCATGGATATGAACTTGTTTTTCTGCAAGACTATGACTAACATTAGTACATTTGTGTCTGCGACAAATATAAAATACTATCTTTTCATCTAATGGGTTTTCTGTGATGCAAGAACAGCCTCGTAGATCAACAACGTGTCTGCTTATTCGTAATTGTTGTTCTTGTATAGCAAATCTTCGTTCTCCTTGGTAGGCCCTGAAGAAGAGGTGATGATCAGTTTGTGTTATGTACTATTGTATCCCAAAGTCTTTGTAGTAAGTTAGTTGCTCAGGTCAGCCTTCGTCTTACTATGTGAAAGGATCTGCTCATTGGGATGTGTTTTAGGTTTTTGTTATTTCCAACATGATACAGAATTGGGTGTGTTTCATTGCTTTCTTTTAACCTAAGTAGCTCTCTTCAGAGAATCATCCCTGCATGTGTCAAACACTAAGAGGATTTTATCATAACCTTGTGTTAGGGACAGCAGTCAATCATTGAAACATTAACTGAGATCTTTGATTGTCACTATGGTTACTGGTTTCTTGCCATTTTCTGCAGAAGAACCGTTTCATCTACCAGCACTATCTTGTGACCTGGAGCATCTGGTGATGTACTCATCCTATTTTTCATGCTTTTGATCTGTCTGTGGATTTTTTGTTGTTGTTGGCTTTTAGAGAAGATGGGTCAACTTGATATGTCCATTCACGCACGTTTGTACTATATGTACAAAAATGGCTCTTGTTGCTGCGGTGAATCTGGGGTTCTTATTGGCCTCTTTCAGATTGATGTCTAAGCTGCATCTGGTCAGACCCATCAGTCTGCAATAGAGGCTTTATAATATTAGCTCAGAGTCTTAGTTTTTAGTTATTTATTTTTTATTTATTTTTTTTTGTGGAGGGGATTTTAGTCGACCAATTGGCTGAATTTGAATCCATGTAAGATGCTCTGGATCACTGTGAGTGCTGAGCTGTCAACAACTTTGGCTGTCTTCGAAGTTTACATGCTTGCAGCAGGTCCTAACCTGATCCAGCGGATTAAAGTATTATTGGTGACCTTTATGGTCTTTTTATCCTTGGGTATCTTGGCAACTTTTTTTAAAGTTTTTCTTTATCTTCTATGATATTATTTGGATTGTCTGTATGATACCTTGTTTATCACTAGGACTCTCAACCGCCTCATCAACCTTGCTTTTCCTGCATGCCTCTGGGGAATAGAGAACAATTGACTTTCTTCGACTTTTTGAAGCCAAACTTTACGTGTGGTAAGTTATTGAATTCATTACCTACAGCCATTTTGTACTTAATGTAGGTATAGGATTTTCCAATTATTCGTGTCCCAACAATCTTAACATATGGGATTATAATATATTCGAAACGTAAGTGTGCTTCGTTCGGCGTTTGGAATTCAAGGATGTTGATTAGCAAAAGTTGATTTGCACGGTATAGCAAGGGTTCTGTTTGACTTATCCTACTTCTATGTTCGGGAGCTTCTGGCTGTCCATGGATTTTTTTTTTTTTTTTTTTTTTGTCAGGAAGATTTTTTTATCACGAAAATCGATTCCATAACAAATATTTCAATACATCTGCAACTATGTGCATTGGATAACTTGGTCGTCTAAATGATAGTTTAGTTGTGAAAAGAAATGCTCAAGGATATTTAGAAGCTCAGATAGATATTAAAACAAAAGCTCTATCTTAATTAGAAGCTCAGCCATTGACGAAAATAATTCTTATGACAGCTTTATGGAAATCGTTGGCAAATGAAGATATTATAATGGTTGTATGGTTGCTTATACTATAGGGATTCCCAAATTTTTAGCTTTTATACTCTCTGCAAGAGATATACAACAAAATGTATTTCTGGATTTTATCTAATTACTTTTCAAATCACTCACCTAACCAAAAGCCTTCTCTTTATTTATTTATAAATCAAAGCGTATTCTTACGTCAAATTTCATTTTATTGCAACAGGTAAGATAATTTCATCAAGTGCATGTGTAAAAAACTAATTAAAAAAAAAGAAAAAAAATCTGATTTCACAACAGCATCTGATATTACCATTTTTTAAAACCTTAATTTTATAATATAATATTAAAAAAAAATATCTTTTGATACTTATAGCGGGCGGGTGCTCACTGTTGAAAGCTCCCCGATGTTTTTCTTCATATCTCTCTCTCTCTCTCTCTCTCTCTCTCTCTCTCTCTCTCTCTCTCTCTATTAATTTTACTACATTGATTCTTTTGATATTAATATATCTGAAGAAGATGCCAAAGATGACTGAATAATGGAGCCCATCTTATCTGTCTTGGCTATACATATTTTACTAGAGGTTCTACTGACTTGTGTTGTCTCATAATGTATATATATATATATATATATATATATACATATATATATATATATATATATATATGTATATATATATATAATACATATATATATATATATATGTATATATATATACATATTTTCTTATAAAAGCCTTTCCTTTCATAACATACTCCTGTAGCAAAATATATCTCTTTTGCATTATAGATGAGTCTTATCACCGTAGTAAGTATTCAAGCTTTGGTCTATTTTAGTGTAAACCGTGATTGTATATATACTGTGGTCAATTATAACTTATATATCTATATATTGGAATGAACAACTACTATTCTTATTTTAGACTAAAGTAAACAAACTTTAATAACCCTATATAAATTTCATAGTGTCGAATACCTTTCATGTACGGTATTGATTTACTTGTCTAAATATAGCGTTGAATTGAGGTTTCAATTGTCATAATGTACAAGAAAAAAAAAAACCGAAATAAGATGTATACCTGCGTGGAATGACTTGCAGAAGTCAAATGAAAGTCAAAACGCCTAAATCCAAATAATTTTTGCATGAGGCTTCGTGTTCCCTGACAGTAGAATGCAATTTTGAGAACCTGTTGGCAAAACTCGTCTCCGGAAGGGTATCAGAGTTTTCAATTACTTATTCTTTTACTCGTGCAGAGGAATACTTCTAATTTCTGGGGAAGTTTATTCCTTATATTATTATGATTATCATTATTATTATCATTATTATTGTTATTATCATTATTATTATTATTATTATTATTATTTTTATTATTATTGTTGTTGTTGTTGTTTTTGTTATTTTTTCTAGCCAACTGCAAGACGAAGGCCTCAGTCATGTCCTTAGTCATTTGCGGTTTGGCCATTTTCATCACCTCGGTGGCCAGTGCGGATTGGTGATGGTAGGATACTTTAGTTTGATCTTTCACAGCAAACCAACCTAGTTTGAGTGGCCATGTCAATTAGATCTTTACTGAACGTTGCAAAACAATACACCACTCACCTCGTTATTATGTTTCATTCGGAAAGAGTATATACTTTATACACACATATACAAACTGTATGTAATCACAGAACAAAAGGGAATGATGGAAAAGAATTGGACTGTGTTGGTAATAAAAGATTAGCTGACCTAGATTATGCTGATGATGCTGTCCTTATTAGCAGAACACCATGGTGCTTGCAAAACCTGTTTACCAGAATGCATGAAATATCCCATAAGGTTGGTAAAAAAAAAAAAAAAAAAAAAACTGATATGGTGAGAATGGAATATGCATTGGAAAATGAGATATCATTGGAAGGAGAATCGATCAATGAGGAAAAATACGTAAAATATTTTGAAACGATATTCTCTAATACAGTGTCTTTGAAATTAGAGTTTAATGAAATATTGCAAAAAGTAAATCAGACAATGTATAGGTTGAGTAAAATTTGGAAACCAAATGGCCGGAAATTAAATATAAAATCAGACTATATACCAGTTTAGTGAGATCAGTGTTACAGTATGAACACAAATCATGGTATGATAATGATACAATATCCAACAGATTTTATAGATTTGAGAACAAAGCCCTCAGATGAGTATTAGGAGTTCAATGGCAAGACAGGATTGGAAATGAAACCATAAGAGAGATTTCTCAAATATCATATGTGGAGGAGATCATAGTGAAGGGTATAGGGAGATGGTTTGGGCATGCTCTTCGCTCTACCCAGGAGAGATTAGTTCACCAAACTTTCAACTTGAAACCACAATGCACTGAAAGAGTTAAAAGAACCTGGACTACATGGGTGAGGAAAATGAAGCGTGAAGTAAGAGATGATTTATGGTGAAGTATTGATTTAAAAGCTCAACGCTGGTGAAATCTAACCGAGGCCCTTTGCGTCAATATGTGTAGGAAGAGATGATACACACAGATGTATATACACATACATGAACACATATATATATATATATATATATATATATATATATACATATCTATACATATATATATATATATATATATATATATATATCACTCACTCCACTGGCTGCGGGCCTCCATGGCTCTTTGCCGCCGCTACAAGAAGCTTCCAACGAACACGGTCCCTGCGCAAAATCCCACCAATCCCCTGGATCATCCACTCCAAGCTTCGTCATGTCCCTTTTTATATTATCAGACCATCTCATACGGGGTCTTCCTGGAGGTCGTCTGCCCTCTGGTTGTCCTCTAGTAATCTGGCTTATCAGTCTATCCTCATCGGTCCTGGCCACATGTCCTGCCCACCTCAGTCTCTGTGCCATAATTGTGCTTGTTATCAGGGGTACTTCTGTCATTTCTCTCAGTTCATTGTTATGCCTTCTTCTCCATTGCCCCATCTCCACATCAAAGACCGGTCCACATATCCTTCTCAAGATTCCGTTTTCAAACACTTCCAACCTTCGTTCCAGATCCCTTGTCAGCCTCCAGGTTTCACAGCCATACGTTAACACGGGTCTAATAATAGTTGTATAGGTGTTCACCTTTGTTCTCTTTGATAAGATATTGCTGTTGAGAACTTTGGCTAAAGCCCAACCACATCTGGCTGCCGCTGCTATTCTTAATTTGACCTCTTCCTCTACTCTATTTTTAACTGTAACTGTTGAGCCAAGGTATTTGAAACTCTCAACAGCTTCCAACTCCATGTTTCCACACCTGATGTTACCCAGTATCCTCTCTTGCCTTGAAACTTTCAAGATTTTGGTTTTAGACTCATTTATTTCCAGGCCAACTCGATTTTCAACTTCTCTAAAAATTCTTATTTTTCTATCAATTTCTTGGATACTTTCACCACAAAAGTCAATATCATCAGCGTAAGCCAATCTATCACACATAGTACCCCCAAGGTGTACTCCATTACCCTGTGGTGTTTGTCTCATGACCCATTCCAGCACTAGGTTAAAAAGAATCGTAGACAGTGCACATCCTTGCTTTAAACCACTATCAACTTCAAAGGGATCTGTTACTTCCCCTCCAATCCGTACTCTGCCTCTCATATTTCTATAACACATTTTTATTAGGCGTATAAGTTTCTCTGGTATTCTGAACTCTCTAAGTATTCTCCATAACGCCTCTCATTGGATACTGTCATATGCCTGTTTAAAATCTATAAAGGCATGCCAGGACTCTTTATCATATTCCCAGTACTTCTCCAGGATCTGCCTTACAATAAATATTTGGTCTATGGTTGATCTAGACGCTCTAAACCCTGCTTGGTAATCTCCTAATATGGTCTCACTATGTCTCTTCAGTCTATTATATAATATTTTAGCTACAATCTTATATCCAACAGTTAAGAGACAAATGCCTCTATAATTCCCACATTCAGTTCTATCACTTTTCTTGTGAATTGGCACAAACAGTCCCTCCTCCCACTCCTCAGGCATTTCTTCCCTTCTCCAAATTCCAACCAAAATATTTGCCATTGCTTCTTGTAGCTGTCTTCCTCCATATTTCAGTAGTTCTGCACTAATTTCGTCACGGCCAGCAGACTTATTATTCTTTAAGTGTTTTATTATTTCCAGAATTTCCTCTATGGTTGGATCCTCTTCATCTTCTCCCAATAAAATTTCTTCATTCTCCGCAGGTTGTTCAGGTGGTGCTGTTCTATTTA
>NC_090735.1:147894469-147901364 GCF_036898095.1 Palaemon carinicauda | reverse complement strand
TGTTAATGCAGAAACACAAACCCATCTGGTTGGATAAACAATGTCGTTACTTTTGTAAGTGGTAATTAAAAAGTTGAGAGGTGTGAACAAATTACGATTTCATCTTACTTCCTGAAATTATGAAGTCTCTTTGACAGTTCAAGCAAGGTTTTCAAGGAGAACAGTTGTATATATTTCGTAAGGATTCATTTTGGGCACACAGATGTAAGTTTTTTGACGAACTTATATGTATATATTTGTTTATATGTCTTATTCATTTAAGCGTTAAAAGGCGTAAATTGGTTTATTTGTGACATTTAACATTTGATTGTCCTATAAATATGATAAAATGTGATTTAAAGTGGCAATGAAAGTGTCTTGTTTAGAAAATTATATTTAATTAGCTTTGCAAGATGTATTAAGGTACATCATGTCACCGTTATGACTTATTGAATATTATGGGCTATTTAATAATGTACAGTATTTAAAGTTTGTAATAATTCCTTTCAGGAATGAACCTACTGCTACTGCTACTGTTACTACTGTTACTACTACTACTACTGTTAACGGAATAAAGGTCAAAGTTGAGTTTCTGAGTTTGTGTCGCCCATAACAATAGTTCATTCATCTTTAACATGAGTACGGATCAGAAGGACAACGTAGAAGACAATGGTGATGCCAAGGAGAAGTTACGCACCCTCAAGAACAACCAGACTGCTGCTCTCTCTGCCCTCACAAAGAAACGGAATGAAGTCAGCAAGTGTATGGAGAAGCCTGATAATATCCATTTAGTAAAGACAGGCATGGGGGAGTTTGAGGAAGGGTTAAAGAAGTACAAAGACTGCCACAGTGATTACTTGTCTCAACTACCTGTCAACGAGCACCAGTTAGAAATCAAAAGGTTTGAAGATAACAAATTGTCTGCCATAGAATTCAGATTACAGGTGCATAAATGGATAGCCACAACAGAAGCAAATTTGCAGGATTCTATGGACGGATCATCACTGCGGAGCAGGTCACATAAATCCAGGAGGTCAGTTAAAAGCACGGCATCAAGTGTAAAGTCTTCTCTCATACAGGAGAAGGCAAAGTTAGCTGGTTTGCTCGCACAGAGGGCACTGCTTGAGAAACAAACAGAAATAGCCCAACAACAGGCAGAATTAAAACCCAAGGAAGATTTGTTAAAGTTGGATGGTGAAATTGAAGCATCAAGGGCGAGGGAGAAGGTGGTCCAGGAAAAAGTTATTCCATCGACAGACAAAGTTTTAAACCCTGAAACACCAGCATTTGTTCCCAGTCACAATGTGCATCAAAATAAACCCAATGTGACCATGCCTTTTCTACCCATGGCATCTGCCCCAGAGTCATTCTACCAAAGTCAGCAACAGTTAGCAGCGGCTATGATGCTGCCTCATGCTGAAGTGACCAAGTTTTCTGGTGATCTTCTTGAATATGCATCATTCATGTTGGCATTTAATGACCGCATCGTGCCACACACCACATAAGACTCCAACAGGCTGTATTTCTTAAATCAGCATCTAGAAGGAAATCCTAAGTCACTCATAGCTGGGTGCATGTTTATGAATGCATTTGAAGGATACATTGAAGCAAAAAGACTTCTGGACAAAGTGTATGGAGATCCATACAAGGTTTCCATGGCATACATAGACAAGCTAACCAAGTGGCCACAAGTGAGAGGTGATAACAGTGAATCCTTGCAGGAATATGCTTTATATCTTGTGAAATGTAATCATACCATGCAGTCATTATCAAACATGCAGGTTTTGAATGATTCGCCAAACCTTCAGAGGGTGATTTCAAAGCTGCCAGTGTATATTCAAAATAAGTGGTTGGATCATGTGATAAAGCTCAGGAAGCAAGGTGTATGTGTGTGTTTCACCACATTAGTGGAATTTGTGCAGAATGCCGCAGAGGCAGCAATGGATCCTGTATTCAGCAGGGAAGCTTTGGGTAAAGTGTGTGTTTTTTCAAAAGCAAATGCAAATAATGGCTCAAGTCAGACTAAGCAAAAATCGTTTGCAGTTACAGTGCAACCATCAAATTCTGCCAACCAGTATACAAGGAAATGCCAATTCTGTAGTGGCCATCACGACCTTGAGGAGTGCCCTCAATTTCTGCACAGGAGTGTGGATGAAAGACGAGAATTTGTTAAAGTCAACCGTCTTTGCTTCAGTTGTTTGGGCAATAACCACACTTCAAAAAGGTGTCTCAATCGACGGCAGTGCAAGACATGTAATAAAAGGCATCCTACCACTCTGCACATTGAGAATTTTAGGATGCTTGACAGCAACAGTGCAATTGTATCACAAGCTAGTGCACAGTCTGAAAGTACAGGTCGTCAAGGTTGTGCTAAGGGTCAAGATGGTACTCAAGGTGAAGGTCGCACTCCAGGTCAAGGTAATACTCAGACTCTAAGTAATGTGAGGTCCTCTGCATGTACAATTTCTGATACAGTGTTGCAATCAATCTTGCCTGTGCAATTACGTGTAAAGGGTAGCGACAATGTAGTCCAAACTTATGCCTTTTATGATACCCGCAGTACAGGTTGTTTCATTAAAGATAGTATCAAGGATCAATTAAACTGTAAGTGTATTGAAACAGCTATCAAGTTGCAAACAATGCATGGTACTGATACGGTTAAAACCTTTATTGTGAATGGTCTTGTTGTTGCTGATATATATGGTAATAATGATGTTGTATTACCAAAGGTATTCACACAAAAGGATATTCCTGTTAATCATGATCAAATTCCAAGGTATGAAGTGTTAAAGGATTGGCCTCATTCATCAAGTGTTATTAATAAGATTCCAGTGTATCAACCAGAGTTAGACATAGGAATTTTGATAGGTAGTAACTGTCCAACAGCTTTACAACCTTTAGAGGTTGTACCCACTTCAGGTTATGGTCCCTTTGAAGTAAGATATTTGCATGGATGGACAGTTAATGGGCCTGTACATGTTAAGGTTAGTTCAAATGGGGTTTCATGTCACAGGTTACTTGTATCTGATGTTCAACATGTTACTGACTGTATTACTGTTGAAAGTATTAGGAAGTACTTTGAGTTAGATTTTTCAGAAAGGGATCTTGGGTCAGTTCCTGATGAGTGTGGCTTATCTTTTGAGGACACAAGATTTGTGAAAAGGTGCCAGGATGACATTGAATTTAGAGATGGTCACTTTCAGCTGCCCATGCCTTTCAGAGATCCCAATGTTAATCTTCCTAACAATAAGAAGCAGGCTGTTAGCAGAGCTAAGTGGCAAAGGAGGAAGATGAAGAATAGTGAAGATTACAGACAGCAGTACACAGCATTCATGAACAAGTTGTTTGAAAAGGGCTATGCTTACAAGATCCCGGATGATGAGGTCAATAAGATTCCTGTTTGGTATCTTCCTCATCATGCAGTTTTTCATCCCAAGAAAGAGAATATTAGGGTTGTTTTTTACTGTAGTGCCAAGTTTGAAGGTGTGTCATTAAATGATGTTCTGCTACAGGGTCCAAACCTCACCAATTCATTGACGGGAGTACTCATTAGATTCCGGCAGGAGGTTTATGCATTCATTGGAGATATTGTAGCTATGTTCTTTCAAATAAATATTCCACCTGAGAATCAGGACTATGTTAGATTCTTGTGGTGGCCTAATGGTGACATCAATCGACCTCTTGAAGAATTCCGAATGGCTGTTCACATTTTCGGAGCAATCTCATCACCGAGTATTGCAAATACTGCATTGAAGGCCACAGCAGACAAAGCAGATGAGAAGTATGATTCAACTGTTGGCAACACCATAAGGCACAATTTCTATGTTGACGACTGTTTGAAGTCATGTGCTGATGTTCCTACAGCAGTGAAGTTGGTGAAGGATTTGGTATCTGCAACTAGTGAAGGAGGATTTAGGTTAACTAAATTTGTCAGCAATTCAAGTGATGTCCTTAAAGCTTTGCCTACTGAAGATTGTTCGGTTGAAAGTGACTTTTAATCTTGACATGGAGAGTTTAATGACAAGAGCCTTAGGAATGTTATGGGACCTTAAAGAAGACTCATTCAAGTTCTCAATTGAGCTCAAGGATAATCCATTCACCAGAAGAGGATTGTTATCAACTATCTCATCATTATATGATCCCTTTGGGTTGCTCTCTCCAATCATCTTACCGGCCAAGAAACTGTTACAAGAATTGTGTCAAGTTGAGAGTTTGGACTGGGATGAGAGGATTCCAGATGAGCCAGCTGAAAGTTGGCAACATTGGATACAAGGTCTTCATTTACTGGAGCAGCTTTCAATACCAAGATGCTTCAAGTCAAGTGGGTTTGGTAATGTGACAGGTTCAAGTCTTGTATTATTCAGCGATGCAAGTACAGTTGGTTATGGTGTTGCAGCATACCTTGTTCTTCACGATGGAAACCAAGTTCAGTCAAATCTTGTCATGGGAAAATCAAGAGTATCTCCCAAAAAGGTGGTGACTATACCTAGGTTAGAACTTACAACGGCAACTGTGTCTGTCAAGGTTGCTCAACACATCCTGAAGGAGTTGGAGTTTACTGTTGGCAAGGTAGTGCACTACACAGATTCAACAACAGTCCTTCACTATATTCATAGCAACACTAAAAGGTTCTCTGTTTTTGTAGCCAACAGAGTCAGGGTTATAAGGGACTATTCCCAGCCTGAGCAATGGAGATATGTAAACTCCAGTGATAACCCTGCTGATGTGGCATCAAGAGGTATTAGTGTACATCAGTTTTTGCAGTATGACGAATGGTTTCATGGCCCATCATTTATTGCATCTGATTATTTGCCTTCACAGGAGTATGTGTGTGCAGATTGTGTTGATGATAAGAGTGAACATGTGTCTGCGGTCACAATTTCTGAAGAACATCATGGGTTTACAAGATTAATTGAATATTTCTCTTCATGGTCAAGGTTACAAAAGGCAGTTTCTGTATTTCAACAACTAAAGTCAATCCTTAGTGGTAAAAGGAAAGGTTGTGTAACCACTGATGCTGAAAGGGCAATCATAATGTATGTTCAACGGGAGGTGTTTGGTGATGAAGTGAAGGCTTTATCAAGGAAATTGTCAGTTGGCAAGAGTAGTCCAATATATAAGCTTGATCCCTTTCTTGATTCTGAGGATGGATTATTGAAGGTTGGAGGTAGGATAAGAAGGTCTGACATTCCACAGTCTGCCAAACATCCCATACTGTTACCAAAGAAGCATCACGTGACTACATTGTTGATACGACATGAGCATGAATTATTAGCTCATTCAGGTAGAAACCATGTTCTCTCAAATCTAAGGCAGAAGTATTGGATCATCAATGCTAATGCAACTGTCAGGAATGTGTTATTTCATTGTGTTACTTGCAGGAAGTTGAAAGAACCAGCTTTGAGTCAAAAGATGGCTGATCTTCCAGCAGACAGATTGGAACCTTCACCACCATTCAGTAATGTTGGTATTGACCTCTTTGGACCCTATTACATCAAGGAAGGAAGAAAGGAGTTAAAGAGGTATGGTGTGATATTTACCTGCTTGGTTAGTAGGTCAATTCATATTGAAACTGCAAACACTTTACAATCTGACTCTTCCATAAATGCATTGCGAAGATTTGTTTCTCGAAGAGGTCATCCTAAGGTTATCAGATGTGATAATGGAACCAACTTCCATGGGGCTGAGAGAGAACTTAAGGCAGCTCTTGATGAGATGGAGGAAAAGAAGATTGAGAAGTATTTGTCGCATCATCATATTGAATGGAAATTCAATCCACCTGCAGCAAGCCACATGGGTGGTTGTTGGGAGCGCCAAATCAGAACAGTTAGAAAAGTGTTGTCTGCACTGGTGAAGGAATTTGGTGAAAGGCTAAATGATGAAAGTTTACGGACTCTGCTTTGTGAGGTTGAGAGCATTGTCAATTCAAGACCGTTAACCACTGTAGGTGACAGCGTAGATGACCTTGAGCCACTAACTCCAAACCATTTGTTGATTCCAAAATCTTATGTGATCCCTCCCCCTGGCTTGTTTCAAAAGGATGATGTTTACATGAGGAGAAGGTGGAGATGCGTTCAATATCTGACCAACCTGTTTTGGTCAAGATTTAGAAAAGAGTATTTGAGCACTTTACAGACTAGACAAAAGTGGAATGAAGCAACAAGAAATCTAATTGTTGGCGATGTGGTCTTGGTAAAGAGTGACATTGAGCCAAGGAATCACTGGCCAATGAGGCGAGTGATAGAAGTATACCCTGATGACAAAGGAACAATTCGCAGTGCCAAGATTAAGACACTTTCTTCGGTTATTGTCCGTCCTATTCAGAAGCTAGTGTTATTAGTTGAAGGCTAGGATTTTCATGTTAAATGTAACGTGATATTATGTTGTTCTTATGGCCTATCATTTGATATTATATATTATTTGAGTTATGAAGATGTTTAATTTGTTTGGGTGAATAAGTGAATCGTGGAAGTGTTTTGAATTCAAAGAGTTTGCATTGTAACTTAAAGGTTATTTATTGTGTCTGCATGTGCAGGTGTATATTTTGATAAACAGGTTCAATCTGTTTATGAGGCTGAGTATGTTAATGCAGAAACACAAACCCTTCTGGTTGGATAAACAATGTCGTTACTTTTGTAAGTGGTAGTTAAAAAGTTGAGAGGTGTAAACAAATTACGATTTCATCTTACTTCCTAAAATTATGAAGTCTCTTTGACAGTTCAAGCAAGGTTTTCAAGGAGAACAGTTGTATATATTTCGTAAGGATTCATTTTGGGCACACAGATGTAAGTTTTTTGACGAACTTATATGTATATATTTGTTTATATGCCTTATTCATTTAAGCGTTAAAAGGCGTAAATTGGTTTATTTGTGACATTTAACATTTGATTGTCCTATAAATATGATAAAATGTGAT
>NC_090735.1:147879469-147889469 GCF_036898095.1 Palaemon carinicauda | reverse complement strand
AAGAGTACATATATCTATGTATGAATACCAGGCAAGCTAATATAGTGGTCTCGCCCTATATTAAGTAAAGCATAGTTCGTAAAGGACTACTGCGTCAATATGAAATATCGACCAGTTTTCCGCACAATACTTGTATTGGACAAAGGTTTTATATCCGCATAGGAGGAAAACCAATGCAACATAGCTTGCAGAAAGGAACAATTCTATTAGAATTATCCCAGATAAGGTACATAGAATGAATGCTCAATTATACCATTAAATTGACACAGGTGAAGGAGACGCAAGGTTCTCAAGAACCAGATTATTGACAGGCAATAAATAGACAGGTTAACCACAATTATATATATATATAAGAAGAGGATAACCCAAAACTTTAAGCATAAGTATGATAGTAAACAGAGCTTGTTTGTCTGAAAGAAAAAACATTAGATGCCACTTTTAAGATACCGAGGTATCAAAGTCATAAAAGCCTGTATTACAAATCAATGACATTAGCGTTAGAAACGCTCGGCACACATGTCTGCACTTATGCTAGGTTCACCTTCGGAAATGGAACAGTCTGGATGGGCAACACAGTGCCCTCACTTAGTTTGTAGTACAGTATGTAACTACACACTCACCCTGGAATTAATCGTCCCAATCAAGACCACTGTTCCTCGCAGAGTTAAACAGTAGGGTTAACACCGCGACCCACTGCTACCACAGATCTCTTTTAGTTCCTCTACTTGCTTCGCATAGTGGCGAAAGAACACTCTGGAAGACTTCCAGCCAGTGTATGAACGGAGATGTTCAAAATCCATACAATTAAAGAAATTTAAGAATGAGGCAACTTTCCTCGGATCGTGACCTGCGGGTGTATTGTCAGGATCCGCTCTGCGAATAAAATATGTGATTTTCGCTCTGAGTTGATTCAGAGATAAATTTGAGCCTGATGTTTCTCCCCTGAATAGTTGACTACCCTTGAAGTCTGAAGTTCTATGAAGATAGACCTTTAGGCATTCTACTGGACATAGAGATGCATCTTCTTTCAGAGGGCAGATTCTCCAGGGACCCCACCTGTTGGTGGGTAACTTATTCTTGGCGAGAAACGTAGGATCCGGAAACAGGTTCAGTTCTTCCCCATCCAGGAACTGAACACGACCTGCCTCTCTCGAGAGGCTACAATCTCACTAACCCTGGCCCCGGACGCGAGTGCAAAATAGGAAAATAACTTTTTGTGTCAAATCCTTTAACGCACACTCTTCATTGCTCAACAGAGAAGCGAAATGAAGAACTTGTCTCAAGACCATGAAATGGGCTTTGGAGGTGCTGAAGGTCTGAGCCTAGCACAGGCTTTCGGGACTTTATTAAAGATCTCGTTACCTAGGTCGACCTGGAAGGCATATAGAATGGGTCTTGTCAAAGCAGACTTACACGCTGAAATCGTGTTCGCTGCCAACCCTTGACCATGGAGGTAGGGAAAAAAGATAAGCAGAAGTCTGTCAAGATCTCCTGCGGAATCTTCGCCTTGACAAAAGGCCACCCATTTTCTCCAAGATGACTCATATTGCCTTCTAGTAGATTTGCACTTATATTTCTCAAGGAAGTCTATACTGGCTTTCGAAATCCCGAAACGCTTTCTCACCGCTAGGGAGAGAAAATCATGAACTGCAGGGTCCGGGTTTTCTGTAATGAAGCGCAGACAGTTGACTTCTAGACTCGCTGGGTCAGAACTGGATCTGGTAGTGGTACAAACTTCAGCTACAGTTCCAATGCCAGGAGGAACCACACGCTGTTCGGCCACTTGTGGGCCACTATTGCCGCTACCCTTTGAAGGATCTCAGTTTGTTGAGGACCCTCAACAGAAGGTTGTGAGGAGGGAACAGATAAATCTTGGACCATCTGTTCCAGTCAAGGGACATCGCGTCCACTGCTTCCGCTAAGGGGTCCTCGTACGGGGCACGTACAGGGGCAACTTCTTGTTGTCTTTCGTCGCAAAGAGGTCTATCTGCAGTTCTGGGACTGATTCAGAATGAAGGAGAATGATCCTGCGTCTAAGGACCATTCCGACTCTATCGGTGTGAACCTGGATAGAGCGTCCGCTGTCACATTGCGGACTCCTTGAAGGTGAACTGCCGACAGGTACCACTTCTTCTTTTCCGCCAATCGGAAGACGGCCAACATCACCTGGTTGAGAGGTGGTGACCTCGATCCTTGTCGATTCAAGTATCTCACAACTACCTGGCTGTCTATCACCACTTTATGTGGAACGAATGACGTGGGGAGACTTTCTTTAAGGTAAGGAGCACTGCCCTAGCTTCTAGAAAGTTTTATGAGAAAGGTCTTGAATAGCTTAGACCAAGTCCCCTGGACTTTTTTCCGATGAGAGTGACCTCCCCATCCCTCCTTCGAGGCGTCTGAGTGAATCGTCACCGACGGGGGAGGTGGCTGAAGAAGAACCTGACTTCTTTAGATGTCTGGCTTGGGACCAAGGCCTGAGAAGAGTACTTAGCCGAAGCGGCTGGTCTTCTCAGATCTCTTCACGCGTTTGATGCATAACTTCTCCAAACTCCGATTGCATCCTTTAGCTGTGCTCTTAGCACTGGGTCTGTCACCGAAGCAAACTGGAGAGAGCGCAGTACTCTCTCCTGCTCGTGTCTTGATATCCTTTCGGAATCTTGAAGTCTCTTGACAGAACCCGCTATCTCCTTCCTTTTCTTCGCCGGGGTGGAGAAACGGTGTGACAAAAGGTCCCAGTGGATCTTAGCCACTGGAACTTTTGAGATGGAGAAAGTCGAGACTTTTTCTGTTGATCTTGAAGCCTAGGTACTCTATGAACTGGATCACTTGACTGGAAGCTTGCAAGCATTCTGTCTCGGATGCTGCCCACACCAACCGGTCGTCCAGGTAGGCTACTACCTGAATTCCCTTTTAGGCGAAATTGTTTGAGAGCTACGCTCGCAAGCTTCGTAAAAAATCCTTGGGGCTATGTTTAGCCCGAATGGCATGGCTCCGAAGGCGTATAGTCTTCGTTGTAGCCTGAACCCTAGGTAGGGGGAGAGTCGATGGCTAATTGGAATGTGCCAGTAGGCGTCTGACAAGTCTATAGAGACGGAATATGCCCTCTTGGGCAGTAAGGTCCTTATGTGTTGCAGTGTTAGCATTTTGAATTTGCAATTCACTATGAACTTGTTAAGTGGCGACAAGTCCAGAATGACTCTGAGCTTTTCCGAGTCTTTCTTGGGAACACAAAACAGCCTCCCTTAGAAATTGATGGGCTTCACCCTTTTTCTCCAACAGTTCTTGAACGTACTCCTCCATAACGGGGGTGGAGTGTTGGAAAAACCGAAGGTACGGGGGTGGAGTGCTGTACCAGCTCCCGCCTAGTCCATTCTTGAGTAGGCTGTGGGCCCAGGGATCGAAGGTCCACCGATCCCGAAATTTCAGAAGTCTCCCTCCTACCGGTATCACCTCACTTGGACTGCCGTCCTGAGGTCTTGCCTTCCTGACCACGACCACCCCTGAATCCCCTTCCCCTTGAGGGGCGTCTAGACGAGCCTTTGGCTGCTCCTCTAGGCTTTGCTCGAAAGGAAGTAGACTGCCCTTCGAACGCTGGGGTGAATGCCGTGGACTGTGTCGACACGGCCTGGGGTACCCACTGAAAGGTGGTCGGGGTTTGTGCCACGATCTGGGGCACTGGGGGCATTGGCAATTGCAGTTGCTGTTGCTGTCTAAGAGGCTTGGCTGGCCGAGACGGTAGCCTAGTCCTCATAGTCTTCCTCTTTGGTTGAGGACCCTCATCCGGGGAAGACTTTCTTTTGATAGCCAGGCCCCACTTCTGGAGAAGGTTTCTATTCTCCAAGGCGGCTTTATCAACAACTTCTTTGACCAAGTCGGTAGGGAAAAAAGGTCTTTTCCCCAAATGTTGGAGGAGATTAGTTTCTTTAGCTCATGCCTCACCGTAGCCGAGGTAAACACGAACTCCCTATAAGCTCTCCTTGCCTTGACGAAGCCATAAAGGTCCTTCGTCACTGTGGCCAGATGAGGCTTGGCCACTACCATGAACATTTCATGGACCTTGGGGTCACTTGCCATCGTCTCGAGAGTAGTCTGAAGAGACATTGAGGCAGTCAGTCTTTCTTTTGTATCGAACTTACTTCGCAAAAGAAAGTCAGACAGCTTAGGGAGGTCCTTGCCGAACTGACGTCCGGCAATATCAGCCTCCAACTTTCCCACTGAGAACGTAAGATGGACGTCCTTCCAGTCTTTGTGGTCCATAGGCAGGGCCAGCGACAAGGGTTTACACTCCTCTAGGGAGGGGCAAGACTTGCCGGCCTCGATTGCTTTTAGTACAGCCAGAAACCCTTTCTGTAAAAGGGGGAAGGCTCTAGTAGGCGAGGACACAAAGGAAGGGAGCTTCCTATTCAATGCAGCTACCTTTGAGTTAGAGAAGCCCCTCTCTTTCATCGAGAATGAAAGTAGAGCTTGAGCCTTAGCATGGTCCATCACTATGACCTCCTTCGGCTCTGTCTCCTCCTTTGAAGCTGGTTCCTTCCTCAGCCGGACATAACAGTCCGGATATGATGCCTTGCTGGGCCAGAATTCCACCCTCCAGGGGAACTGAGCCCAGCTTATCCGAGATGACGATCTTTCCAGTCGTCATCGGCATGTGCTCAGCATACCTTCATGGGTTAGCATCTGAGCACAAGGGAAGGTCTTTCACATTGAGCTTTTTCTGGGACCCATGTGATTCTGCAAGGCACTGCATTCGCAGTTCCATTGCAGCCGCCTTCTCCTGATTCTCCTTCTGCATTTGTTGGATCATTGCAACAATAGAAGAGAGGGCCTGTCCCAGCTCTACTGGGAGACCGGCCGATGTAGAGGGGCTTGAACTTCATCCTGGGCTTCTGCCAGGAGGTCTTCCTCCTGACACCCGTCCACATCAGACATCCTGTCATTTAGCTGGATGTCTTGCATCGCGACCGCGACTTCAGCATCCACTTGGATCTGAACTTAGGGGATCTCCTCTTGAGGCTGGGGAATCACTGCATCAGCTGATGCCTTAGGGAAAGGATACGCCCTCATCTTCTCACTTAGAAGATAAGGGCCAGAAGTGTTCTTTTGGAAGCCCCTTACCCAGGTACGAAGCTTCTTCCTAGCTATTTAAATGTCTCATTAATCAGGTTAGTGCACACAGTACATACCTGAGGGTCCCAATACCGGAGATCATCCTTGGAGACAGCGTATGCTGCGTGTCTCCTACAAAACTCATGTCCACAGAGGTTCTTGCTGCTGACATTGCAGAAAGCACTTCCCCACTTCGGAGTGTCCTTCTGTAAAGAGAAGAAATTTCCATGAGTATCAAGTGAAATATGTATCACTGGATATGCATAGTATAGCATAACAATTCAGAAAGGAAAGTCACACACTTGTGTTTCCCTCACAACCCATTGTTGCAGCCTTCCAGATAATAAAATCAAAAATGGTTTATCTCTTCTAGAGTAACCAATGCAAGGTTTCCAGAGGAAACAGGTGGAGCTCACACCTAAGCAATGATTTCAAAATCCTGGATAATAGACAGGGAAGAACTCAGCTTCCTATCTGAGGGCAACAACAAAGGGATGTGCAAGAAAACACAATAGTGTTAGAAGATACAGTGCTGTACCAAAACCTTTACTATAGTTTTCTTCTTACTGTATATGCTATACAGAAGAATACTAGTACAGTATAGGAGGATGTGTGCCGGCCCGCCTTTGCCGGCCGGCACACACCACAACTAGCTTTAAAGTATACTACTTAACAGCTATAGGGCGGCAGCACTCTGGTTCAAATGCCTGTGCCGGTCGGCAGCAACTGCCGGCCGGTAACAGCCAGTGTTGGCCGGCAATGGCTGCCGGCCAGCAACTACACAAGGTAGTACCCAGCTGCCGGCCACACTCTTGGTGACCGGCAGACAAGGACTGACATAAGCCGGCCGGCAAAGGTACAAGACCGATGCCAGCCGGCAGCAAAAGAACCAGAGGACTACACCTGCCCGGCTGCCGGCCTATGAGGCCGGCAGCCGGGACAGGTACAGCACTAGAAGAAAAATAGAATGGATGCCGGGATAAGAGTGTACACAACCTCCAAGCCCGGCAACCGAAAGAGTGCATATAAGGAAGGGGAGAAACTAATTCAGGCTTCCTTGACCAATGTCGTCCGGCTCTGCCGGCAGGCATGGATGAGGGACCAAGAGAGGTCCGGGCAGCACTCGAAAACATAAGACCCTTGCCGGCCAGCAGCTCTGCCGGCCGGCAATGGGCTGAGTCAATTCCACATCCCAACCTATACTAGGTCCAGAAGTAGAACGACGTACAGTACAGTAAGACCCCTGCCGGCCAGCTCTGCCGGCCGGCAAGGTACAGTACAGTAATGGCTAGGCCATTACGGAGATAGAGGGGAAAGGGACAAGAGGGTCCTGCCAACCTTGCTTTAGTGACAGATCACCCGCAGCCAAGAAACTTATCTTAGCCTAAGGGAGATCTAAGGGGAAAGGCCAGCAATACTTGCCAGCTTCCAGAGCACCAAAGCAAGGAAGGCGTTGCTACTCCCAAGGGAAGAACTTATCCTCCCCCGAGAACAGCAACAGGACTAGTCTGGTAGATCACAAAAGAAGGAATCATAACTACAGAAACCTTTGGTAGTGACCTAAGGGAGCTAAGCTCCCTTTGTATGTGTTAGGTCAGCGAGGGGGACTCTGCCCCAAGCCAGACAACACAGACTCAGACTAAAAACTCTGTTGTTCTGTCCCTCTTGAACCATAACTACAGGAACAGGAAGGTACAGTAACACCCTAGTATAGTTTTATCGAAAATAAATTAGGAAAAAACCACTTAGGGATAAGCCCAAGGCTTAAACAGAGGGAAAGGGATTGCATACCTTCTCCGAAGAAAAGAAAGCAACCGGAGAGTATGATAAAGTATACTAAGGCTCCATAAGCAATTAGCCTAGGCACCAAGAGAATCGATTACCTAATTCACCAAAACTCACACGTATACAATCTTGGAAATATTCCACACAGTCTAAAATGTATAAAATATAGCCTAAAGCTTCAATAAAATTTTAATTACACTCGGAAAAACCAAAATCATGCATGAAGTACTAGGACCAAACGACTAGGCTACATGGCCTAGTGTAGGCCAGAATGGCGAATACTTCGCCAATTAATACTAAGCACGGAAGGAAATCCTATGTGATGCTAAATAGCTAAAATTTATTAAAGCAAAACAACCAGGAATGTCGCTCTGACTAACTAATTTATACCTAGCGAGCGACAGTGTCCAGGACACCTCTGGTAGGCTACGGCTCTTGTATCAAAGATTAATCCTATTAATCACTCAAAATTTTACCAAGAGCCTACATTTATACATAACAGACACTATACTCAACTTATCAGAGGCCGACGAACACGAAGAAGCCATGAAAAGTCGAATAAATCCAAGATTTGCGAGAAAAACAGGTAAAAACACCGAGTTGTTAAGCTACGCAAAAAGGAATACAGATGGCGCCAGGATTGGCGCCAGGCACGCATACGAATCGGGGGATAGGGAAGCCTTGGGAGAGGCTCCCCCTTTTTCTTTCCCGAATTCGTATCTCGTCAATCACCTCCTACGAGACGAAATCTCTGTCCAGGATGTAGATTGCCATGTGACGTGTCTAGAATACGTCCTCTGATATGTCGCGATATCCCTTTCACGAGGGATACTCGCTCCAGGAGTTAGAATTCTGGTACCTTAAGGTAAATTCTCTGGGAATATCGCCGTAGTTGTAATATACCCTAGGAAGCTACCCTATAGGAACTTCCATCAGGACGACATGGCTTGAGCCCAAAAATATATATATATATATATATATATATATATATATATATATATATATATATATATATACATATATGAAAATATATATTTTATATATATATGTGTCTGTTAGAATATATATTATATATCTTTACATATATATATATATATTTAACTATATATATATATATATATATATATATATATATATATATATATATATATATATATATATATATGTATATATATTATTAATTTATTCATTTATATATATGCATGTGTATGCATATATATATATATATATATATATATGTATATATATATATATATATATATATATATATATATATATATATATATATATTAATGTATATGTATATATATATAGTTATATATATTTATATATATATATATATATATATATATATATATACATATATATATTTATATATACATATATATATATATATAAATATATATATATATATATATATATATATATATATATATATATACATATATATATATATATATATATATATATATATATATATATATATATATTTATATAATATATATATATTATTTATTTATTCATTTATATATATGCATGTGTACACATATATATATATATATATATATATATATATATATATATATATATATATATATATATATATTAATGTATATGTATATACATATAGTTATATATATATATATATATATATATATATATATATATATATATATACATATATATATATATATATATATATATATATATATATATATACATACATATATATATTTATATATATGCATATATATATATATATATATATATATGTATATATATATATATATATATATATATATATATATATATATATATATATATACATATATATATATATATATATATATATATATATATATATATATATTTATATATATATATATATATATATATATATATATTTAAATATATATATATATATATATATATATATATATATATATATATATTTAAATATATATATATATATATATATATATATATATATATATATATATATATATATATATATATAAATATATAAATATATTCTTTTAGAGCCCTCGTCCAACATAGGTGACTGTCTTAATCTTTTGCCAATACCCCAACAAATTTTATTTCCTATTCTGTTTTTGGGTAATATATATAGACCAGAAAGAACTGTAAAATTAAGGAGAGAAAAAGTATTATTTTAAAGTTATTGGGGGAAACAATGGTTTTCCAATGTTAAAAAGGTTTGAATTTATGTATAATGCATCGTTGGTTTATGAAAGTGTAGAATATATCTCGGCTTCTATTAGTTGAGCCTTATTGAGTATGTGACAGACGTGAGGTAGACATATGAAATATTAAAGAAATAACGGTAAATGGAAATCAGTAATTTGAAAAACAAAATAGAATTGTAAATATGGATGCTAGAGGAAAGGCTATTTTTGTTTATAAAGATATATGGAAGTAACTTGTATAAATTCAAGTGATTTATGATATGTAATCACCAGAAAAGAGAAAGTAGGTAAGACCTATGAAAAATCTTAGTAACAAAAGTGAAGCAGGTTGTAGAAGTTATATGCTTAATAAATTTTTTAATAAGTGTGAATGACGACCGACATTCTTAAGGATATAAAACTAAAATATATCAAATAGAAATTATAGAAAGTGTAAGAAATGCTGAAAATTGGAAAAAAAAATTCTTTATTACTCTAGCTGGGTTTCACCGTTATCCCTCTGGAGAGAGAACGCTTGCTGAAATGTGCGTATATGAATAAGGAAAAAGTTGAAGATTGTATATATATATATATATATATATATATATATATATATATATATATATATATATATATATATATATATATATATATATATATATATATATATATAAGAAGAGTAAGAAGGAAGGACAAAAGAAGGGGGAGGGGGAGGAGGAGGAGAAGGATGTAGAGAGATGTTTAAATAAATTTGGCGAAGAATTACCTGGAATTACGGATTCTAAGTATCTAGAAAGCGACAGGTGAGTAGCACAGTGTGTGAGTGCATTGTTAAGCTGCTACCGCTACATCTATGTGGTAATGAAACTCTTCAAGTATTGTATAAATTATCTGGATAGAGGTTTATCAAACAATGTTTGAAA
>NC_090735.1:147854618-147867118 GCF_036898095.1 Palaemon carinicauda | reverse complement strand
TTTTATGAATTGGAAGGCTACAACAATTGGGTGTGCGGGAAATACAAGGATGTGTCTTTCCGTTTTGTTATGCTACTGTGCATATCCAGTGATACGTAGTTCACTTGATACTCATGGAAATTTCTTCTCTTTACAGGAGGACCATCCGTAGTGCGGATGTATTTTCTGCAACGTCCGCAGTAGGGCTTCTGCGGACATGGTTCTGAAGGAGGCGTGTGGCATGCGCTGTCTCCACGGATGTTTCTCCGGTATTGGGTTCCCCAGGTATGTTTCATATGCACTAACCTATCTATTGAGGTTTTTCTTTTCGCTTCGCTCAAAAATCCATTTTCGTCTCCCCTACAACGGTGGATTCAAGGGATATAGCTAGGGAGAAGCTTCGTACCTGGGTGAGGGGCTTTCATAAAATTACCTCTGGACCTTATCTTCCAAATGAGAAGATGAGGGCTTTCTTTTCCTAGGGCATCAACTGTTACAGTGATTCCCCAACCTCAAGAGGAGGTCCCCTTAATTCAGATCCCGTGGATGCTGAAGTCACGGTCGCCTTGCTTAGCATCCAGTTGGACGACAGGATGCCAGACGTGTCCGAACGTCTGGAGGAAGACCTCCTGGCAGAAGGCCAGGATGAAGTTCGAGCTCCGGACAAGGTAGCGGAAGAGGCCGAGAGAGGTCGGCTGCTCCGGTTCAGGTCCTTGAACCTGCTCCCTCAACATCATCTGCTCTCGCAGTAGAGCAGGCCCTCCCTCCATTGTTGGCTTGATCCAACAAAGGCAGAGGGAGAAGAATGGGAAGGCAGCTGCATTGTAACTGCAGGGGCACATCCGGACTGCAAGGTCCGGTGGAAGGAGGGTACCAGCTTCAAAGGAAGAGACAGAGCCTAAGGAGGTCGTAGTGATAGACCATGACAGGCTCATGCCTTGCTTTCTTCTTCGATGAAAGAGAGGGGCGTCATGAACTCAAAGGTAGCTGTATTTGAGTAAGAGGCTCCCTTCCTTTGTGTCCTCTCCTGCCACAGCCTTCCCCCTTTTTTCGCTGAAAGGGTTTGCGGCGGTTTTGAAAACAGTCGAGGCTGGCAAGCCTTTCCCCTCCCTGGTGGAGTGTAAACCCTTGTTGCTGGCCTTTAGAAAGGAAGATTTAGTAAGCAAATCAAGGACTGGAAGGACGTCCATCTTACCTTCTCAGTCCAGATGTGGGAGGCGGATTTTGTCGGATGCCGGTTCGGCGAGATCCTCTCTAAGCTGTCTGGTTTTCTTTTGCGGAGAGAACTCTAGACAAAAGAAAGACTGGCTGCCTCTTTGTCTCTTCAGTCCACGTTGAGACGATGACAAGTGATCCCAAGGTCCATGAAACGTTCATGGTTGTGATCAAGACTCATATGGCCACTGTGACGAAGGATCTCTACAGCTCCGTCAGGGCGAAGAGAACCTGTAGGGAATTCGAGTTCGCCCCGGGCTACGATGAGGCACGAGCCAAGGAAACTAATCTCCTTCCAACAGTTGGGACAAAGACCTTTTCCCTAGTGAGTCGGTCAAAAAGGTTGATAGGGCCGCCACGGACGATAGAAATCTTCTCCGGGAGTGGGGCCTGTCTACCAAGAGAAATTCTTCCCCGGATGGGGGTCCCCAACCTTGGAGGAAGACTAAAAGGATTAGGATACTTTCTCGGCCAGCTAAGTCAAGTAGACATCAGCAGCAACGGCATTTGCTGATGCCCTCAGTGCCCCAGATGGTGGCAAAAACCCCCGACCACACTTCAGTGGGTTCCCCAATTCGTGTCGACACAGTCTCGGCATTCAACCCATCGTTCGAAGGTCAGTCAACTGCCTGTCGAACAAGCCTAGAGGAGCAGCCAGAATTTCGTCTAGGCGCCCCTCAAGGAGAAGGGGTTTCATGGGTGGTCGAGGTCAGAGAGGCAAGACCTCAGGACAACAGTCCGAGCGAGATGATATTGGTAGAAGGGAGTCTCCAACGCTTTTGGGATCGGTGGACCTTCGATCCCTGGGTCCACAGCCCTACTCAAGAAGGGACTGGGCTGGAGCTGGTACAGCACTCCATCCCCATACCCTCGGCGTTTTTTCCGATACTCCACCCCCGTTCTGGAGGAGTTCATTCATGAACTGTTAGAGGAAAAGTGATCCGAAGGGTAAAGTCCATCTAATTCCAAGGGAGGCTGTTTTGTGTTCCCAAGAAAGACTCGAAAATCTCGGAGTCAATTCTGGACTTGTCGCCACTTAACAGGTTCATAGCGAACTACAGGTTCAAGATGCTAACAATACAACACATAAGGACCTTACTGCCAAGAGGGCAATTACCGCCTCCATAGTTTGGTCAGACGCCTATCGGCACGTTCCAATCTATTGTCGATTCCCCTCCTACCTAAGGTTAAGGCTACAACGAAGACTATACGTCTTCAAAGCCATGCCTCTCGGGCTTAAAATAGCCCCAAGGATTTTCACGATGCTTGCGAACGTAGTTCTCAGTCAATTACGCCTAAAAGGGAATTCAGGTAGTAGCCTACCTGGATTTTTGGCTGGGGTGGGCAGCACCCAGGACAGAATGCTTGCAAGCTCTCCCTGTATGTGATCCATTTCCTAGATTATCTAGGCTTCAAGATCAACAGGAAAAGTCTCAACTTCCTCCATCTCTAAGTTCCGGTGGTGTGAATCCACTGGGACCTAATGTCACACCGTTTTCTCCGTCATGGCGGAGAAAAGAAAGGAGATAGCTTGGTTCTGTCAAGAGACTTCTAGATTCCGTATGGATATCAGATGCGAACTGGAGGAGTGTACTGGGGTCTCTCTAGTTTTACTTCGGTGACAGACCCGGTGCTAAGAGCACAGCTAAAGGATGCAACCGGAGATTGGAGTAGTTATGCCTTCAGAATGCGCGAAGAGATCTGAGAAGACCAGTTCCGCTTCGTCGAAATACTCTTCTCAGGCCTTGGTCCCAAGCCAGACTCCTTAGGAAGTCGGTTCTTCTTCATCCACCTCCCCCGTCGGTGACGAGTCACCCAGACGCCTCGAAGGAGGGATGGGGAGTTCACTCTTATCAGAAAAAGGCCCAAGGGTCTTGGTCCAGTCTATTCAAGACCTCTCACAGTCATTTTCGAGAGACTATGACAGTCCTTCTTTCCTTCAAGAAAGTCTCCCCGCATCGCTCAACCCACATTAGGTTGGTGCTGGACAGCGTGGGAGTTGTGAGATACTTGAATCGACAAGGATCAAGGTCGCCACCTCTCAACCAGGTGATGTTGGCCATCTTCCGATTTGGGGGGAAGAAGAAATGGTACCTGTCGGTAGTTCACCTTTAAGGAGTCCGCAATGTGACAGCGGACGCTCTATCCAGGTTCACACCGATAGAGTCGGAATGGTCCCTAGGACGCAGGACCATTCTCCTTCATTCTGAGTCAAGTCCCAGAACTGCGGCTAGACCTCTTTGCGACGAAGACAACAAGAAGTTGCCCCTGTATGTGTCCCCGTACGAGGACCCCTTGGCGGAAGCAGTGGACGCGATGTCCCTCGACTGGAACAGATGGTTCAGGATTTATCTGTTCCCTCCTTACAACCTTCTGTTGAGGGTCCTCAACAAACTGAGATCATTTAAGGGAGTAGCGGCAGTAGTGGCCCACAAATGACCGAACAGTGTGGGGTTCCCTCTGCATTGGAACTACGATTGGAGTTTCGTCCGCTACCAGATCCAGTTCTGACCCAGTGAGTCCAGAAGTCAATTGTCTGCGCTTCATCACAGAAAACCGGACCCAGCAGCTCATGATTTCTTTCCTTAATCAGGTGAGAAAGTGTTTCGGGATGTCGAAAGCCAGCACGGACTTCCTAAAGGATTATAAGTGCAAACCTTTTATAAGGCAATATGAGTCATCTTGGAGAGAATGGGTAGCCCTTGTCAGACGAAGATTCCGCAGGAGATCACGACGGACTTCTGCTTGTCTTTCTTCATCCATCTCATGGTTATGGATCGGTAACTAACACGATTTTGATCATGTAGGCCTGCTTTGACAAGATCCATTCTATATGCTTCCAGGTCGACCTCGCTAACGAGATCTCTTATAAAAGTTCCGAAAGCCTGCGCTAGGCTCAGACCTTTAGCACCTCCAAAGCCCAATTCATGGTCTTTAGAAAAGTTTCTTCATGTTGCTTCACTGTTGAACAATAAGGAGTGTGCGTTAAAGGATTTGACCCATAAGTTATCCTCCTTTTTGCACTCGCGTCCGGGGCCAGGGTTAGTGAGATCATACCCCTCTCGAGAGAGGAAGGTCGTGTTCAGTCCCCTGGATGGGTGAACTGAACCTATTTCCGGATCCTACGTTTCTCACCAAGAACGAGTTACCCACCATCAGGTGGGGTCCCTGAAGAATCTGCCCTCTGAAAGAAGATGCATCTCTATGTCCAGTAGAATGCCTAAAGGTCTATCTTCGTAGAACTTCAGACTTCAAGGATGGCCATCTGGCCAGGGGGAGAAACGTCAGGCTCAAAATTTATTACTGAAATAACTCAGGGCGAAAATCACATATCTTATTCCGCAGAGCGGATCCTGACTGTTCACCCACAGGTCACGATCCGAGGAAAGTTGCTTCATCCTTAAACTTCTTTAGTTGTAGGGATTTTGGACATCTTCGTTCGTACACTGGCTGGAAGTCTTCCAGAGTGTTCTTTCGTCACTATGCGAAGCAAGTGCAGCAACTAAGAGGTTCTGTGGTGGCAGTGGGTTGCGTCGTTAACCCTGCTGTTTAACTCTGCGAGGAACAGTAACTTAATTGGGACAATTAATTCCAGGGTGAGTATGTAGTCACATGTTGTACTACATACTATGTGAGGGTACTGGTGACCCACGTTGACTGTTCCACTTTCAAAGGTGAACCCAGCATAAGTGCAAACATGCGTGCCGAGCGTTTCTAACGCTAATGTGACTGATTAGTAAAACAGACTTTTGACTTTGATACTTTGGTATCTTAAAAGTGGCTCCAATGTTTTTTCTTTCAGATAAAAAAGTTGCGGTTTACTATCATACTTATGCTTAAAGTTTTAGTTATCCTCCTCTTATATATAGATATATATATATATATGAGTGTGGTTAACCTGTTTGTTTATTGTCTGTCAATAAACTGGTTCTTGAGAACCTTGCGTCTCCTTCACCTGTGAGCATTCATTCTATGTATATTTACCCGGGGATAATTCTAATAGAATGTTCCCTTATGCAAGCTAATATTGCATTGGTTTATGCTTCCCCTTAGCTGGAGGACTCCATCCCATAAAGGGATGGTGGCGGATTTACGAGTTTCCTCCTAAGCGGATATGAACCTTTGTCCAATACGTGTTTTGAGCGGAGGACTGGTCGATATTTCATATTGACACAGTGATTCTTTTCGAACTTCGCTTTACCCAGTATGGGGTGAGACCACTATACTCGCTTGCCTGGGGTTCATACTTAGATATATGTACTCTTCGAGACTTTCCCAGAGTCTAGTAAGACTCTTCCCTGTTGGGGGCAGGAAGCTCTATCATGGTTTATGATTAGTTGAAAAGATGTATGACGGTAACATCTTAGGTCTCTAGGTCGCGTCGACTGGGGGAAATATTTCCGAGGAGTACGGCACATTTTGAGAATCCACAGATACAGTAATGCTCTGGTATACTTCCATCAGGACGACATGGCTTGAGCCCAAAAAACGGATTTTGAGCGAAGCGAAAAATCTATTTTTGGGTAAGATGGCCATGTCGTCCTGATGGACCCGCCCTTCCCTTTCAATGAAAGGGCCGTAGGATCCCTCCCTACATACAGTATCTGTAGCACCTCGTGTTTCGCTACAAGGAATGCAGATGGCGCCAGAATCGGCGCAGGGCACGCTTACAAAACGGGAGAAGAGAGGGCCTTACGAACGGCTCTCCCCTTTTCTTTCTCGTTTTCGTTTTCTTGCCATTTGACCCCTACGAAGTGTTAACTCTATTCGGGGTATAGATTGCTATGAGGCGTGTCAAGAATACGTCCACTGATATTTACGATATCCCTAAGGTCTTTTTTAGGGATACTCGCTCCAGGAGTTAGAATTCTGGGTACCTTAAGGTAAATTCTCTGGGAATATCGCCGTAGTTGTAATATACCCTAGGAAGCTGCCTTTAAGGAACTTCCATCAGGACGACATGGCCATCTTACCCAAAAATAGATTTTTCGCTTCGCTCAAAATCCGTTATATATATATATACATATATATATCTATATATATATATATATATATACATATATATATATATATATATATATATATATATATATATATATATATATATATATATATATATATATATATATATATATATATATATATATATATATATATGTGTGTATATATATATATATATATATATATATATATATATATATATATATATATATATATATATATATATATATATATATATATATATATATATATTTATATATATATATATATGTATATATATATATATATATATATATATATATATATATATATATAAATATATATATATGTATATATATATATATATATATATATATATATATATATATATATATATATATATATATATATATATATATATATACATATATATATATATATATATATATATATATATATATATATATATATATATATATATATATATATATATATATATATGTATATGTATACATAAATATATATATATATATATATATATATATATATATATATATATATATATATATATATATATATATATATATATATATATATATATATAT
Organism: Palaemon carinicauda; assembly: GCF_036898095.1. Lineage (NCBI taxonomy): Eukaryota > Metazoa > Arthropoda > Malacostraca > Decapoda > Palaemonidae > Palaemon > Palaemon carinicauda. Next base: position 147,860,339 of record NC_090735.1, on the reverse strand, counting down.
ATTTGGGCTCAAGCCATGTCGTCCTGATGGAAGTTCCTATAGGGTAGCCTCCTAGGGTATATTACAACTACGGCGATATTCCCAGAGAATTTACCTTTAGGTACCAGAATTCTAACTCCTGGAGCGAGTATCCCTCGTGAAAGGGATATCGCGACATATCAGAGGACGTATTCTAGACACGTCACATGGCAATCTACATCCTGGACAGAGATTTCGTCTCGTAGGAGGTGATTGACGAGATACGAATTCGGGAAAGAAAAAGGGGAGCCGCTCCCAAGGCTTCCCTATCCCCCGATTCGTATGCGTGCCTGGCGCCAATCCTGGCGTCATCTGTATTCCTTTTTACGTAGCTAAACAACTCGGTGTTTTTTCCTGTTTTTCTCGCAAATCTTGGATTTATTCGGCTTTTCATGGCTTCTCCGTCTTCGTTGGCCTCTGATAAGTTGAGTATAGTGTCTGTTATGTATAAATGTAGGCTCTTGGTAAAATTTTGAGTGATTAATAGGATTAATCTTTGATACAAGAGCCGTAGCCTACCAGAGGTGTCCTGGACACTGTCGCTCGCTAGGTATAAATTAGTTAGTCAGAGCGACATTCCTGGTTGTTTTGCTTTAATAAATTTTAGCTATTTAGCTTTACATAGGATTTCCTTTCGTGCTTAGTATTATTTGGCGAAGTATTCGCCATTCTGGCCTACGCTAGGCCATGTAGCCTAGTCGTTTGGTCCTAGTACTTCATGCATGATTTTGGTTTTTCCGAGTGTAATTAAAATTTTATTGAAGCTTTAGGCTATATTTTATACATTTTAGACTGTGTGGAATATTTCCAAGATTGTATACGTGTGAGTTTCGGTGAATTAGGTAATCGATTCTCTTGGTGCCTAGGGTAATTGCTTATGGAGCCTTAGTATACTTTATCATACACCCTGGTTGCTTTCTTTTCTTCGGAGAAGGTATGCAATCTCTTTCCCTCTGTTTAAGCCTTGGGCTTATCCCTAAGTGGTTTTTTCCGAATTTATTTTCGATAAAACTATACTAGGGTGTTACTGTACCTTCCTGTTCCTGTAGTTATGGTTCAAGAGGGACAGAACAACAGAGTTTTTAGTCTGAGTCTGTGTTGTCTGGCTTGGGGCAGAGTCCCCCTCGCTGACCTAACACATACAAAGGGAGCTTAGCTCCCTTAGGTCACTACCGAAGGTTTCTGTAGTTATGATTCCTTCTTTTGTGATCTACCAGACTAGTCCTGTTGCTGTTCTCGGGGGAGGATAAGTTTTTACCTTGGGAGTAGCAACGCCTTCCTTGCTTTGGTGCTCTGGAAGCTGGCAAGTATTGCTGGCCCTTCCCCTTAGATCTCCCTTAGGCTAAGATAAGTTTCTTGGCTGCGGGTGATCTGTCACTAAAGCAAGGTTGGCAGGACCCTCTTGTCCCTTCCCCCTCTATCTCCGTAATGGCCTAGCCATTACTGTACTGTACCTTGCCGGCCGGCAGAGCTGGCCGGCAGGGGTCTTACTGTACCGTACGTCGTTCGACTTCTGGACCTAGTATAGGTTGGGATGTGGAATTGACTCAGCCCATTGCCGGCCGGCAGAGCTGCTGGCCGGCAAGGGTCTTTGGTTTTCGAGTGCTGCCCGGACCTCTCTTGGTCCCTCATCCATGCCTGCCGGCAGAGCCGGACGGCATTGGTCAAGGAAGCCTGAATTAGTTTCTCCCCTTCCTTATATGCACTCTTTCGGTTGCCGGGCTTGGAGGTAGTGTACACTCTTATCCCGGCATCCATTCTATTTTCTTCTAGTGCTGTACCTGTCCCGGCTGCTGGCCTATGAGGCCGGCTGCCGGCCTCATAGGCCGGCAGCCGGGAAGGTGTAGTCTTCTGGTTCTTTTGCTGCCGGCTGGCATCGGTCTTGTACCTTTGCCGGCCGGTTTATGTCAGTCCTTGTCTGCCGGTCACCAAGAGTGTGGCCGGCAGCTGGGTACTACCTTGTGTAGTTGCTGGCCGGCAGCCATTGCCGGCCAACACTGGCTGTTACCGGCCGGCAGTTGCTGCCGACCGGCACAGGCATTTGAACCAGAGTGCTGCCGCCCTATAGCTGTTAAGTAGTATACTTTAAAGCTAGTTGTGGTGTGTGCCGGCCGGCAAAGGCAGGCCGGCACACATCCCCCTATACTGTACTAGTATTCTTCTGTATAGCATATACAGTAAGAAGAAAACTATAGTAAGGGTTTTGGTACAGCACTGTATTTTCTAACACTATTGTGTTTTCTTGCACACCCCTTTGCTGTTGCCCTCAGATAGGAAGCTGAGTTCTTCCCTGTCTATTATCCAAGATTTTAAAATCATTGCTTAGGTGTGAGCTCCACCTGTTTCCTCTGGAAACCTTGCATTGGTTACTCTAGAAGAGATAAACCATTTTTTATTTTATTATCTGGAAGGCTGCAACAATGGGTTGTGAGGGAAACACAAGTGTGTGTCTTTCCTTTCTGAATTGTTATGCTATACTATGCATATCCAGTGATACATAGTTCACTTGATACTCATGGAAATTTCTTCTCTTTACAGAAGGACACTCCGAAGTGGGGAAGTGCTTTCTGCAATGTCAGCAGCAAGAACCTCTGCGGACATGAGTTTTGTAGGAGACACGCAGCATACGCTGTCTCCAAGGATGATCTCCGGTATTGGGACCCTCAGGTATGTACTGTGTGCACTAACCTGATTAATGAGACAATTAAATAGCTAGGAAGAAGCTTCGTACCTGGGTAAGGGGCTTCCAAAAGAACACTTCTGGCCCTTATCTTCCAAGTGAGAAGATGAGGGCGTATCCTTTCCCTAAGGCATCAGCTGATGCAGTGATTCCCCAGCCTCAAGAGGAGATCCCCTAAGTTCAGATCCAGGTGGATGCTGAAGTCGCGGTCGCGATGCAAGACATCCAGCTAGATGACCGGATGTCTGATGTGGACGGGTGTCAGGAGGAAGACCTCCTGGCAGAAGCCCAGGATGAAGTTCAAGCCCCTCTACATCGGCTGGTCTCCCAGTAGAGCTGGGACAGGCCCTCTCTTCTATTGTTGGAATGATCCAACAAATGCAGAAGGAGAATCAGGGGAAGGCGGCTGCAATGGAACTGCGAATGCAGTGCCTTGCAGAATCACATGGGCCCCAGAAAAAGCTCAATGTGAAAGACCTTCCCTTGTGCTCAGATGCTAACCCATGGAGGTATGCTGAGCACATGCCGATGACAACTGGAAAGATCGTCATCTCGGATAAGCTGGGCTCAGTTCCCCTGGAGGGTGGAATTCTGGCCCAGCAAGGCATCATATCCGGACTGTTATGTCCGGCTGAGGAAGGAACCAGCTTCAAAGGAGGAGAGAGAGCCGAAGGAGGTCATAGTGATGGACCATGCTAAGGCTCAAGCTCTACTTTCATCCTCGATGAAAGAGAGGGGCTTCTCTAACTCAAAGGTAGCTGCATTGAATAGGAAGCTCCCTTCCTTTGTGTCCTCGCCTACTAGAGCCTTCCCCTTTTTACAGAAAAGGTTTCTGGCTGTACTAAAAGCAATCGAGGCCGGCAAGTCTTGCCCCTCCCTAGAGGAGTGTAAACCCCTGTCGCTGGCCCTGCCTATGGACCACAAAGACTGGAAGAACGTCCATCTTACGTTCTCAGTGGGAAAGTTGGAGGCTGATATTGCCGGACGTCAGTTCGGCAAGGACCCCCCCTAAGCTGTCTGACTTTCTTTTGCGAAGTGAGTTCGATACAAAAGAAAGACTGACTGCCTCAATGTCTCTTCAGACTACTCTTGAGACGATGGCAAGTGACCCCAAGGTCCATGAAATGTTCATGGTGGTGGCCAAGACTCATCTGGCCACAGTGACGAAGGACCTTTATGGCTTCGTCAAGGCAAGGAGAGCTTGTAGGGAGTTCGTGTTTACCTCGGCTACGGTGAGGCACGAGCTAAAGAAACTAATCTCCTCCAACATTTGGGGAAAAGACCTTTTTCCCTACCGACTGGGTCAAAGAAGCTGTTGATAAAGCCGCCTTGGAGAATAGAAACCTTCTCCAGAAGTGGGGCCTGGCTATCAAAAGAAAGTCTTCCCCGGATGAGGGTTCTCAACCAAAGAAGAAGACTATGAGGACTAGGCTACCGTCTCGGCCAGCCAAGCCTCTTAGACAGCAACAGCAACTGCAATTGCCATTGCCCCCAGTGCCCCAGATCGTGGCACAAACCCCGACCACCTTTCAGTGGGTACCCCAGGCCGTGTCGACACAGTCCACGGCATTCACCTCAGCGTTCGAAGGGCAGTCTACTTCCTTTCGAGCAAAGCCTAGAGGAGCAGCCAGAGGCTCATCTAGACGCCCCTCAAGGGGAAGGGGATTCAGGGGTGGTCATGGTCAGGAAGGCAAGACCTCAGGACGGCAGTCCAAGCGAGGTGATACCGGTAGGAGGGAGACTTCTGAAATTTCGGGATCGGTGGACCTTCGATCCCTGGGCCCACAGCCTACTCAAGAATGGACTGGGCTGGAGCTGGTACAGCACTCCACCCCCGTGCCTTCGGTTTTTCCAACACTCCACCCCCGTTATGGAGGAGTACGTTCAAGACTGTTGGAGAAAAAGGGTGAAGCCCATCAATTTCTAAGGGAGGCTGTTTTGTGTTCCCAAGAAAGACTCGGAAAAGCTCAGAGTCATTCTGGACTTGTCGCCACTTAACAAGTTCATAGTGAATTGCAAATTCAAAATGCTAACACTGCAACACATAAGGACCTTACTGCCCAGGAGGGCATATTCCGTCTCTATAGACTTGTCAGACGCCTACTGGCACATTCCAATTAGCCATCGACTCTCCCCCTACCTAGGGTTCAGGCTACAACGAAGACTATACGCCTTCGGAGCCATGCCATTCGGGCTAAACATAGCCCCAAGGATTTTTGCGAAGATTGCGAGCGTAGCTCTCAAACAATTTCGCCTGAAGGGAATTCAGGTAGTAGCCTACCTGGACGACTGGTTGGTGTGGGCAGCATCCGAGACAGAATGCTTGCAAGCTTCCAGTCAAGTGATCCAGTTCCTAGAGTACCTAGGCTCAAGATCAACAGAAAAAGTCTCGACTTTCTCCATCTCAAAAGTTCCAGGGGCTGAGAATCCACTAGGACCTTTTGTCACACCGTTTCTCCACCTCGGCAAAGAAAAGGAAGGAGATAGCGGGTTCTGTCAAGAGACTTCAAGATTCCGAAAGGATATCAAGACACGAGCAGGAGAGAGTACTGCGCTCTCTCCAGTTTGCTTCGGTGACAGACCCAGTGCTAAGAGCACAGCTAAAGGATGCAATCGGAGTTTGGAGAAGTTATGCATCAAACGCGTGAAGAGATCTGAGAAGACCAGCCGCTTCGGCTAAGTACTCTTCTCAGGCCTTGGTCCCAAGCCAGACATCTAAAGAAGTCAGGTTCTTCTTCAGCCATCTCCCCCGTCGGTGACGATTCACTCAGACGCCTCGAAGGAGGGATGGGGAGGTCACTCTCATCGGAAAAAAGTCCAGGGGACTTGGTCCAGGCTATTCAAGACCTTTCACATAAAACTTTCTAGAAGCTAGGGCAGTGCTCCTTACCTTAAAGAAAGTCTCCCTGCGTCATTCGATCCACATAAGGTGGTGATTGACAGCGAGGTAGTTGTGAGATACTCGAATCGACAAGGATCGAGGTCACCACCTCTCAACCAGGTGATGTTGGCCGTCTTCCGAT
>NC_090735.1:147842118-147844618 GCF_036898095.1 Palaemon carinicauda | reverse complement strand
TATATATATATGTATATATATATACATATATATATATATATATATACATATATATATATATATATATATATATATATATATATATATATATATATATATATATACATATAAATATATATATACATATGTATTTATATATATATTATATATATATATATATATATATATATATATATATATATATATATATATATATATATATATATATATATACATTATGAGACAACACAAGTCAGTAGAACCTCTAGTAGAATATGTATAGTCAAGACAGATAAGATGGGCTCCATTATTCAGTCATCTTTAGCATCTTCTTCAGATATATTAATATCAAAAGAATCAATGTAGTAAAATTAATAGAGAGAGAGAGAGAGAGAGAGAGAGAGAGAGAGAGGAGAGAGAGAGAGAGGAGAGAGAGAGAGAGAGAGAGAGAGAGATATGAAGAAAAACATTGGGGAGCTTTCAACAGTGAGCACCCACCCACTATAAGTATCGAAATATATTTTTTTTGATATTATATTATGAAATTAAGGTTTTAAAAAATGGGAATATCAGATGCTGTTGTGAAATCAGATTTTTTTTTTTAATTAGTTTTTTACACATGCACTTGATGAAATTATCTTACCTGTTACAATAAAATGAAATTTGACGTAAGAATACGTTTTGATTTAAAAATAAATGAAGAGAAGGCTTTTGGTTAGGTGAGTGATTTGAAAAGTAATTAGATAAAATCCAGAAATACCTTTTGTTGTATATCTTTTGCAGAGAGTATAAAAGCTAAAAATTTGGGAATCCCTATAGTATAAGCAACCATACAACCATTATAATATCTTCATTTGCCACCGATTTCCATAAAGCTGTCATAAGAATTATTTTCGTCAATGTCTGAGCTTCTAATTAAGATAGAGCTTTTGTTTTTATATTTATCTGAGCTTCTAAATATCCTAGAGCTTTTCTTTTCACAACTAAACTATCATTTAGACGACCAAGTTATCCAATGCACATAGTTGCAGATGTATTGAAATATTTGTTATGGAATCAATTTTCGTGATAAAAAAATCTTCTTGATAAAAAAAAAAAAAATATCCATGGACAGCCAGAAGCTCCCGAACATAGAAGTAGAATAAGTCAAACAGAACCCTTGCTATACCGTGCAAATCAACTCTTGCTAATCAACATCCTTGAATTCCAAACGCCGAACGAAGCACACTTACGTTTCGAATATATTATAATCCCATATGTTAAGATTGTTGGGACACGAATAATTGGAAAATCCTATACCTACATTAAGTACAAAATGGCTGTAGGTAATGAAATTCAATAACTTACCACACGCAAAGTTTGGCTTCAAAAAGTCGAAGAAAGTCAATTGTTCTCTATTCCCCAGAGGCATGCAGGAAAAACAAGGTTGATGAGGCGGTGTAGAGTCCTAGTGATGAACAAGGTATCATACAGACAATCCAAATAATATCATAGGAGATAAAGAAAAACTTTAAAAAAAAAATTGCCAAGATACTCAAGGATAAAAAGACCATAAAGGTCACCAATAATACTTTAATCCACTGGATCAGGTTAGGACCTGCTGCAAGCATGTAAACTTCGAAGACAGCCAAAGTTGTTGACAGCTCAGCACTCACAGTGATCCAGAGCATCTTGCATGGATTCAAATTCAGCCAATTGGTCAACAAAAATCCCCTCCACAAAAAAAAAGAAAAAAATAAATAAATAAACAGGTAAAAATTAAGACTCTGAGCTAATATTATAAAGCCTCTATTGCAGACTGGTGGGTTTGACCAGATGCAGCTTAGACATCAACCTGAAAGAGGCCAATAAGAACCCCAGATTCACCGCAGCAACAAGAGCCATTTTTTGTACATATAGTACAAACGTTCCGTGAATGGACATATCAAAGTTAACCCATCTTCGCTAAAAGCCAGCAACAACAAAAAATCCACAGACAGATCAAAAGCATGAAAAATAGGACGAGCACATCACCAGATGCTCCAGGTCACAAGATAGTGCTGGTAGATGAAACGGTTCTTCTGCAGAAAATGGCAAAGAAACCAGCAACCATAGTGACAATCAAAGATCTTAGTTAATGTTTCAATGATTGACTGCTGTCCCTAACACAAGGTTATGATAAAATCATCCTAGTGTTTGACACATGCAGGGATGATTCTCTGAAGAGAGCTACTTGGGTTAAAAGAAAGCAATGAAACACACCAATACTGTATTATGTTGGAAATACCAAAAACCTAAAACACATCCCAATGAGCAGGATCCTTTCGCATAGTAAGACGAAGGCTGACCTGAGCAACTAACTTACTACAAAGACTTTGGGATACAATAGTACATAACACAAACTGATCATCACCTCTTCTTCAGGGCCTACCAAGGAGAACGAAGACTTGCTATACAAGAACAACAATTACGAATAAGCAGACACGTTGCTGATCTACGAGGCTGTTCTTGCATCACAGAAAACCCATTAGATGAAAAGATA
>NC_090735.1:147827118-147832118 GCF_036898095.1 Palaemon carinicauda | reverse complement strand
GATTATGAGTGTGTAAAGGCTATCTTCTTGAAGGCCTATGAGTTAGTCCCTGAAGCCTATAGGTAACGCTTCAGGAACTTAGAAAAAAGGTGGGAGCAAACTTTTATTGAATTTGCAAGATCGAAGGAACAATATGCTAGTGATTGGTTCAAGTCCAAGGAAGTGGTAAATTTTGAGAAATTGAAGGAGTTAATGTTGGTGGAGGAGTTCAAGAGGTGTGTTCCGGATAAACTGAAGGTTCACCTCGAAGAGTTAAAACTAGAGACCATTCAGGAGGTAGCCATCGCTAGTGATGAGTATTATTTGTCTCATAAGAGTGAGTTAGGGGGAGTAACAAAAATGGTGAAGTCCGGATGGGGTAAAGTAGGTAGGAATAATAATTCTAACAATAATAATAATTCTAACAATAATGTTAATAATAATAATAATAATGCAGGGATGTTTACTAGAAATAATCATAGAGGTAATGATCAGGGCAATGCCAATACTAATATTAATTTTTCTCCTAACAGGAATAATAGACCTAAGATATATAATCCCGAGAAATTGAAAACATTGACGTGCTTCTTTTGCAATAAGAAGGGGCACGTAAAGAGCATGTGTTATGCGTTTAGAAACTCACAAAATGCTAATGTTAGGCCAGTGATGGGTGTGGAAGAGAGAGAGAGAGAACCTATCCCAACAACATCCGCTGATCAATGACTACCTGGTTGTTTTGACAGATATTTGTCCTTCGGTAGTGTCTCTTTCGCCAATTCGTCCGAGAAAAGACGTGTGCGTATTTTGCGTGATACCGGTGCAGCTCAGTCTTTGATATTAAGGGAGGCACTACCTTGCAATTTTGTACCAAAAAGTGGGGAATTTGTGTTATTGGCTGGTTTTCCTGATACGGTAAAATCGTATGCCATGGAAAATTTTAATTTAATCTGCCCTTCCTTTGCAGGGAATTTGAAATTGGCCATCGTTGATAAATTTCCGGTTAAAAATGTTGATGTTGTGATAGGGAATGATGTTGCTCTGAAGAATAATACTTGTCCCATACTGATAAACCCTGATAGTGAAGTAGCAGCAGTTACTCGTTCTAGTGCTAAAGTTGTTGACGCTGCAGAGTCAACAATTGATCTAGATTTAAGTAGTTTAGAACGTAGTGATAGCGTAGTTGTAGATCTTGGGATTTTGAAGGACAAACTGAATTGGACTACTGAAGAGCTAATCAAAGCCCAGAAAAAGGAGTTTCGGGAACTCCCTATCGAGTCAGGGGAGGTGTCTGATATGACTGGTCCCAAATTTAAGATATTTAATAATATTTTATATAGGTTGAGTAGGCCTATGGGGGTGGATAATGTTGATTATGAAATTGTGAAACAGATAATGGTTCCTTTTGGTTACAGGAAGGAGTTAATGTCATTGGCGCACGAAAGTGGTTTGGCCGGCCATTTTGGAATTCATAAAACTTCTTGCAAATTGTTAGGGAATTATTATTGGCCGAAGTTGAAGGCAGATGTAAAGAAGTTTGTCAATAGTTGTGATGTGTGCCAGAGGGTCGGTAAACCCAATCAGCGGATTCCAAAATCGCCTCTATGTCCTATTCCTGTAGTTTCCGAACCTTTTAAGGAAGTCATTATTGATGTGGTTGGACCATTACCGAAGACGCGTAGTGTTAATGAGTATATTTTGACAATCATGGATAGGATGTCTCGATATCCCGAGGCAATACCACTACGTACAATAAAAAGTGTTAAAATTGTAGATGTACTAATTGACTTTTTTACCAGGTTTGGGATGCCTAAGATTATTCAATCGGATTGTGGTTCTAATTTTGTTAGCAGGTATTTCAGAGATAAAATGGCAGAGTTAAATATAAAACATGTGACCTCTTCTCCATATCATCCGGAAAGCCAGGGAGCTCTGGAGAGATTTCATCAGACCCTGAAATCCATGGTAAAGAAATATTGTTTGATTAATGGTTCTGAATGGGATAAGGAATTACCTTATTTGTTGTTCGCTTTTCGTTCTGTCCCAAGTCAGTCTTTAGGTTTTTCGCCTTTCAGCCTTGTGTTTGGCCATTGTGTTCGAGGTCCTCTTGATGTGGTTCGTGAGTCTTGGGAGGGAGACGTCCCTGAGGTTAATTTATTGGATTATGTGTCTAATCTAGGCGATAAATTAACCAAGGCTTGGAAATTTGCGGGTGAAAACTTATTATGTAGCCAAAAAAAAATGAAGTTTTTCTTTGATAGAAGGACCAAGGCACGCGACTTTGCGGTAGGCGATAAAGTATTGGTTTTGTTACCCTTCCCAGGGAATCCATTGAAAGCTTCTTTTTCAGGTCCTTGGAAAATTTTTAAAAAAATAAGTGAAGTTAACTATTTAGTGGAGACACCTCAAAGAAGGAAACCTTTTCAACTGTGTCATGTAAATATGTTGAAAGCTTATATGGAACGGGAAAAAGTCATTCCTGTGGCAACTATTGGGAACACGGTAGATTCTGAGAACAATAACCATTTTTCTTTTTCAGAGGGGGAGGGTATTGATGATAATTGTTTTAATGGATGTGAATGGCGGTCGGATAATAGAAAGTCTTTAGAAAAATTTTCGGGAGTAATTTCACATTTAGGTAAGGAAGAACAAAGGTCTTTGAAAAATTTAGTATCTAATTATAAAGAATTATTTTCGGATGTACCGGGTAGGACTTCGGTCCTTGAACATGATGTAGAGGTAGGTAGCGCCACTCCTGTGAAACAATCTCCTTACAGGTTGAATCCCTTCAAAAATGAGGTTGTAGCAAAGGAAGTGGATTATATGCTAAAACATGACCTAATTGAACCTAGTCAAAGTCCTTGGTCATCACCTGTTGTATTGGTAAAGAAATCCGACGGTGATTTCAGGTTATGTTTTGATTACCGTAAGTTGAATGAGTTATCTAAATCTGATTGTTATCCATTACCTCGAATTGAGGATTGTATTGATCGAATGGGGAAGGCCAAATACATTAGCAAATTCGATTTGTTGAAAGGTTATTGGCAAGTTCCTCTTTCAAAGCGGGCAAGGGCCCTGTCTGCTTTTGTAACACCACAGGGATTGTTTCAATGTAAAGTTATGCCGTTTGGTATGAAGAACGTGGCTGCCACCTTTCAGAGGTTAATGAATACTTTAGTCCATGGTTTAGAAGGATGTGTTGTGTATATTGATGATATTGTTATTTATAGCGATGATTGGGAAACCCATTTGAAACGTATTAGGGCACTATTTGAGGTGTTGAAAAAGGCAAATTTGGTAATTAATTTAAAGAAAAGCGATTTCGCAAAGGCGAAGGTGGTATATTTGGGTCATGAGGTTGGTAATGGTAAAGTTGCTCCTAAGCAGGCCAATATCGAAAGTATTGAAAACATGGTAGTCCCTAAATGTAGGAGAGATGTCAGAAGATTCCTTGGTTTGAGTGGGTACTACCGAAGGTTTGTTAGGAATTTTTCGGATATAGCCGATCCGTTAACAAATCTCTTGAGAAAGAATGTAGCATTTGTCTGGACGAATGAAACGCAAAGGGCTTTTGATAATTTAAAAAGTTTTAATTAATTTCCCTGTCTTGAGAGCTCCTGATTTTGACCTTCCCTTTTCTCTTGCCACGGATGCAAGTGACGTTGGTGTAGGAGCCGTGTTGTTGCAGAATGACGAGCAGGGAGTTTCTCATCCTGTCGCATTCTTTTCAAAAACATTGTCCTCCGCCCAACGTAGGTATTCAACTGTGGAGAAAGAGACTCTTGCGTTAATATTCGCTATTAATCATTTTCAGGTTTATCTCTCCTCCTCAGATACACCTATTAAGGTCTTGACAGATCATAATCCCCTGACCTTCATCAGCAGATACAAAAATAAAAATCAACTATTGATGAGGTGGAGTCTCATGCTGCAAGAATGGAATTTAGAATTTTCCCACATCCCAGGAAAAGATAATATTGTTGCCGATTTTCTCTCTCGCAGCGTTGAGTATTAGATTATTGACAGAGGGCTATGCAGTTATTAAAGGTAGTATCTGTATCGTTCTAATTATGGTGTGTGTGCTGTTGAAGTGGGCACGTAGTGAGTAGAAGTAAATGTATATTCAAGATTTATTAATCATGGTTTGTTTACAGAAGACTATAATGTTTTGGGTATATTATATGGGATCTTTAAGGCTAAAAGGTGAGGGTGATCACTGGTACTTTCTAATGATTGATTAATTAGATGGGTCATGGGCTCACGGGTCTGTAGCACAACACAGCCGTTTTTTAGGCGCTACAGGCTGGTGTATGAGTGGTACCCTAGACTGAGTTAAGGTTAATCTACTAAGGTTTAGAGGTGTCAGGTACGATAAGGTTTATAATAAGCTAAGAAAAGAGATAGGCACTAATCTGGTATTCTGTATTTTCAGGCTAATAATTACGCTTCATCGATTTTGTTTGTTTGTTCGCGCAGGGGAGTCTTGTGGTGGTCTTCTCTGTGTCGTTCGGTGTGTGTGTATGTATTGAACACTATGGTGATAAGTGTGATATATAACACTGAAATAGACAGTGGTTTTTGTGATCAACATTTATTGATAGTGAGTGATGTGTATCCCTGAAAAATAACAGTGTATTGAGTGTGGAAAAGGTTATAGCTTTTGGACTATATATACAGAATCCGGTTGTTAGTGCAATGACTCTTAATTAAGTTTATTAACGGTATGAGTGATGTGAAATTTTTAGGTTGGGTACCTATTTATCGAATGGTGATGTTGTGGTTTTCGGGTTTTGGAAAGTTTACTTGTGATTAATTTAGGTTTGAGATTTTGTTTAATATTGGTTATATATTGCTATCCTTGTGAGCTGCAGACCTTGGTACTTGCCCCTTCTTTCCTTTTGTTTGTCATGTTCTTGCAGTTTGTTTAATAATTATTTTTGAGTGTTGGTTTAATATTTAAAATTTTTGAGTGTTGGTTTAATATTTCATTATGTGATAACCTGTATTCTGTAATTCAAATCACT
>NC_090735.1:147817118-147822118 GCF_036898095.1 Palaemon carinicauda | reverse complement strand
GGTAAAACATCTAAAAAACAAACAGGAAATGGCAAACAAAGCATATTATTAATTGTTTCCTTCCTCTCTAATTGTACACTAAAAAATGTTTTTTTTAGCCTTATTCATACATTTTTCTAAGAAATATTTCGGATAACAAAGATCTGTTGCAATTTTTACTATTTTAGTGAACTCGTCCTCAATGTGATCTGGGCTACAAATTCTCAATGCCCTAAAGTACATGGAGGAAAAAACTGAATGCTTTATATTTTTTAGAGTGACCGGAATAAAAATGTACATATGAAAAGTTATTTGTAGGCTTTCTATATATGGAAAACTTAAATTTATCTTTTTCTCTAACTATTAAAACGTCTAAAAATGGGATACTGTTATTTTCTTCATTTTCTATAGTGAATTTTATTGATGGTACTAATGAATTAATGATTGAAACAAAACCCTCAAGATTAAAATTTTCTTCCAAAATACCTAGAACATCATCAACATATCGATACCACACAATTTGGGAAGACCACACTTGAGGAATTAATCTAGATTCAAAAAATTCCATATATATGTTGGATAAAAGTGGGGACAAAGGATTACCCATAGCCATACCAAAAACTTTTTCATAGAAATCTCTATTAAAACTAAATTTACACTTTTTAATAGTATTGATTGATAAAGGTAAATCATAAGCATCTAAAATACCCGACAGGAAATACAATAAGTCATCAACCGGCACTTTGGTGAACAATGAAGTTACATCAAAACTTACTAATCTATGTCTAGACGTAAGGTTAACTTTTTGTAATTTTTCGCAAAGATCAACAGTCGGGTATTTTAGATGCTTATGATTTACCTTTATCAACCCATACTATTATTGAACTCATTTGTTTGTGCATTAAAAAGTGTAAATTTAGGTTTAATGGAGATTTCTATGAACAAGTTTTTGGCATGGCTATGGGTAATCCTTTGTCCCCACTTTTATCCAACATATATATGGAATATTTTGAATCAAGATTAATTCCTCCAGTGTGGTCTTCCCAAATTGTGTGGTATCGATATGTTGTTGATGTTATAGTATTTTAGAAGAAAATTTTGATCTTGAGGGTTTTGTTTCAATCATTAATTCATTAGTACCATCAATAAAATTCACTATAGAAAATGAAGAAAATAACCGTATCCCATTTTGAGACGTTTTAATAGTTAGAGAAAAAGATAAATTTAAGTTTTCCATATATAGAAAGCCTACAAATAATTTTTCATATGTACATTTTTATTCCGGTCACTCTAAAAATATAAAGCATTCAGTTTTTTCCTCCATGTACCTTAGGGCATTGAGAATTTGTAGCCCAGATCACATTGAGGACGAGTTCACTAAAATAGTAAAAATTGCAACAGATCTTTGTTATCCCAAATATTTTTTAGAAAAATGTATGAATAAGGCTAAAAAATAATTTTATAGTGTCCAAATAGAGAGGAAGGAAACAATTAATAATATGCTTTGTTTGCCATTTCATGTTTGTTTTTTAGATGTTATACCCCTTTTAAAAAAACTAGACATTGCTGAAGTGTTTAAATATAATTGTACATTAAAAAACATGTTAATTAAGAATAGTTCTGGAAATGATAATAATGTAATATATAACATTCCTAGTTCAGAGTGTAACCTATTTTATGTCGGTCAAACATAAAAAAGTTTACCAGTCAGATTAAAACAGCATCAGGTGGCCGTCTCCAGGGGTTCTCTTGATAATGCCCTGGCCTCTCACTGGTTAGGGTCAAGTCACAAAATTGGTTGGTCAGAGGCGGAAAAAGTAATCCATGTAAATGACTATTTCCAAAGGAATATTGTTGAATAATTTTTAATCTCCTGTACTCAAGGTAGAAATTTGAATCTAAGCCCAGGTCTGTTTTCCGTTAATCCAGTATTATCCTTTTATCTAAAATCTGACTTCTCCGGAATTATTAAGAAACTGACAGCTGTTGGATCCCCTTCTCCTGTATAAACACGATGTCTTTGTATATGTATTCTCATTGCTGAGTTTGATAATGTCCTGAGTGGATGAAAGTACTGACTCCAATCAAGTCTTTTTCATTTTTCCTTTCGTGGCTATAATACATTTTATATTCACCACGTGTCAGCTTTCGTGATTTCTACATATATATATATATATATATATATATATATATATATATATATATATATACGTATATATATATATATATATATATATATATGAATATATATATATATATATATATATATATATATATATATATATATATATATATATATATATATATACGTATATATATATATATATATATATATATATATATATATATATATATGAGTATATATATATACATATATATATATATATATAAATATATATATTTATATATATATATATATATTTATATATATATATATATATATATATATATATATATATATATATATATATATATATATGTAAATATATTTATATATATATATATATACTCATATATATATATATATATATATATATATATATATATATATATATATATATATAAATATATATATTTATATATATATATATATATATATATATATATATATATATATATATATATATATATATATATATATATATATATTATATATACATATATATATATATATATATATATATACATATACATATATATATATATATATATATATATATATATATATATATATATATATATATATATATATATATATATATATATATATATATATGTATCTTTAATAAATCCATTTCATTTATATTTCCGTTATTAGACGTCCTTACTTCATTTTGAAATCAGCTTCAAAAGACAAATTTTATATTTTTCAACGTATTATATATAAATACACGAATCAATTCCATCGAATGAATATTTGAACTCTTATTAATGAAAATGGACGTAACTTTATGAAAGTATATAATATAAAAAGGAGTTATTAGCCTTTTGTTAAAATTATTAGATTTAATCTTTATGTTCATTATACAAGTGTAATTTGTTTTTTTTTTTATATTAAAAACTGCTTCTATTTTTAGTTTTATATTGAACATGATTATCATCATCATTCAGATTTCATTCCTAAGGCTTTTTTATTAAAATTACCTTCATCCATCTATCCTACCTAGTCAGACAGTTGTAAAAAAATATATTTATAAAATTTAGTATAAGGCATCCAGAGAGCTAATTAGAAACTTTATCCATAATGTAAATGAGGCGTCTTAAGTTGCTCAATCCTGAGGTTTAGTCAGGTAAAGGTTTTTGTAAAGGTAAGTCTGTTTACTATATGAGAAAACATGACTCTGAACACCTTTTTACCTGTAAATTATTTCCTAAAAACTCAAATTTGATTTGCATAGGCTTACATTGCTAGAAATAGTCATGCTAATCCTCTGTACAGGTCAAAAGAGGCATTTTGGGGAACAGGTGACTAGACCATTTTTTTTTCTTTTTTTTTAGAGAATCAAGCTTTATCATATAAGACTAGTCTTCTATATCTATTAAATTTTTTTTTTAAATGAGTAAAATCATAGTCTTTAATATAGGAGAAATATCAAGAATTGACTTCCCTTGATGAATCTCTAAATGCGCAAGGCGTCTCATTTCCTTTATGAAAGAAGAAGATTCTAATTAAGTATATTGTGCTCGATATTTTGAATAAATCATTTCCAACGGCGGGGATATCCCAATTTATTTGCCAATAATAAATCATAGAATTCTTAAATATATAATTTTTCCCCTGGAGAGCTTTTTTTTTTAATACATATATATTTACCTCTCTTTTTAATAAAAAAAATCTATAAAAATTATTCACATTCTTTACATCGTGAGGAATCGCTATGAAAATATTGTTTAGAATCTTTTTACGTTATATTTTTCAGCATTGCATCTCTATTTATTTTTATTGTCCGTTTTATATTTATTCTTGTTTCCAGAAGAATACAAGGAAAATATACAGGGGATCCAACCCAGTGCGGCATACATTGAATCCAACCCAGTGTGGCATACATTGGAGATAGGTTTTCCAGTATATTTACATTTTCATTGACACTTGGTGTGCTTCAATGTCCCTCAACTGTAAATCAGAATAGCTAATAGAAAATCTACTTATCTTCACTTGCATGGATTTCATTGTTTTCAAAATATTCGGAGATAAGATAAGGCATGACAGAATGTATACTAAGCATCATGAGGATTACTGTGTGCATCATAACTATCCAGCAAGTATTCTTCTATTACTGCATAATATGAGGTGGTCATTCAAGTAGAAAAATGTCATCTGTTTGCGTTTATATTTACGTGTATTTGTTTATTCATATATTCATTTCCATATCTCAATAGACCTTAAACTTATTATTCCCAATCGCAATTTCAGGAATTGATAGGATCACCTTTTACATCCCTGCTAAGATTTCATCGTACACTTATATGATTCTGGAAGGTATTTGGTGCATTTAAAATAGATTTTTCTGAGTGCAATACCAGATTCACTCTTCTCAAAGAGTCTATTGGTCGAAAGTCAAGAGAGTAATCCATATCAAAGACTTTTCCTGCACCCAACTTATCTACGCCTTGATCTAATATCTAGTAATCCTGTATATAATCTTTTTTTTTTTTTCTAAATCACATTTCCACGGACATCAATTTACTGACTTCACAGGGATCCCAGTTTCCTTTCGAAATAATTCTCCCGTATTTTCATTATCATTGCGAGTTCGGTAGTGTCAAAATATAACGAAAGTATCAGTTCCAGTCAAGTCATTTAGCTTTTCTCTTCAGTACAATAATGCATATTTTATGTTTAGAACGTGTAACTGTCGTTATTTCAATACACACGAACAATACCCAACACAAACACACATAAACACACACACACACCCACACACACACACACACATATATATATATATATATCTATATATATATATATATATATATATATATATATATTCATATATATGTATATATATAAATATATATAT
>NC_090735.1:147778210-147783210 GCF_036898095.1 Palaemon carinicauda | reverse complement strand
ATTTGCTTCAGATATATTCATATCAAAAGAATCAATATAGTAAAATTAAGAGAGAGAGAGAGAGAGAGAGAGAGAGAGAGAGAGAGAGAGAGAGAGAGAGAGAGAGAGAGAGAGAGAGAGATCTGAAGAAAAACATTGGGGAGTTTTCAACAATGAGCATCCGCCCACTATAAGTATCAAAAGATATTATGTTGAATATTATATTATGAAATTAAGCTTATAAAAAATTGGAATATCAGATGCTGTTGTGAAATCAGAATTTTTTTTTTTTTTTTTTTTTTTTAATTAGCTTCTTAACACAGGTACTTAATGAAATCAACTTGCCTGTTGGAATAAAATGGAATTTGAGGTTAGAATATGCTTTGATTTAGAAATGAATGAAGAGAAGGCTTTTGGTTAGGTGAGTGATTTGAAAAGTAATTAGATAAAATCCAGAAATACATTTTGCTGTATATCTTTTGCGGGGAGTATGAAAACAATACATTAAGGTGATCCTTATTGTATAAGCGACCATACAACCATCATATTTTCATTTGCCACCGATTTCCATATAGTTGTCATGAGAATTTTTTTCGTCAATGGCTGAGCTTCTATTAAGATAGAGCTTTTGTTTTTATATTTATCTGAGCTTCTAAATATCCTAGAGCTTTTACTTTTCACAACTAAACTATCATTTAGATGACCGAAGTATCCAATGCGTATAGTTGCATATGTATTGAAATATTTGTTATGGAATCGATGTTCGTGATTGCAAAACCTTCTTGACGAAAAAAAAAAAAAAAAAAAAAAAATCCATGGACAGCCAGAAGGTCCCACATATAGAAGTAGAATAGGTCAAACAGAACCCTTGCTACACCGTGCAAATCAACTCTTGCTAATTAACATCCTTGATATCCAAAAGCGGAACGAAGTACACTTACGTTTCGATTATATTATAATCCCATATGTTAAGATTGCTGGGACACGAATAATTGGGAAATCCTATACCTATATTAAGTACAAAGTGGCTGAAGGTAATGAAATACAATAACTTACCACACGTAAAGTTTGGCTTCAAAAAGTCAAAGAAAGTTAGTTTTTCTCTATTCCCTAGAGGCATGCGGCAAAAGCAAGGTTCATTCTGCGGTTGAGATTCTTGGTGATGAAAAATCCATCATAGAGACCATTCAGATAATATCATAGGTGATAAAGAAAAAATATCGAATAATTGACCAAGACACCCAAGGATAAAAAGACCATAAAGGTCACCAATAATACTTTAATCTGCTAGATCAGGTTAGGACCTGCTGAAAGCATGTAAACTCTGAAGAGAGCCAAAGTTATTGACAGCTCAGCACTCACAATGAGCCAGAGCATCTTGCATGGATTCAAATCGAGCTAATTGGTCAACTAAAATCCCCTCAAAAAAAGAAAAAAAAAATAAATTATAATAATTTACTGAGACTCTGAGCTAATATTGCAAAACGTGTATTGCACACTAATGGACCTGACCGGATGCAGCTTAGACATCAACTGAAAGAAGCCAATAAGAACCCCAGATTGGCCGCAGTAACAAGAGCCATTTTTTGTACATATAGTACAAACGTGCCGTGAATGGACCAATCAAAGTTGACGTACCTTCGCTACTACACACAATCCACAGACAGAACAAACACATTAAAAATAGGATGGACACATCACCAGGTGCTCCAAGTCACAAGATAGTGCTGGTAGATGAAATGGTTCTTCTGTAGAAAATGGTACAGAAACCAGCAACCATAGTGACAATGAAAGATCTCAGTTAATATTTCAATAATTGACTGCTGTCCCTAACACAAGGTTATGATAAAATTATCCTTGTGTTTGATACATGAAGGTATGATTCTCTGAATAGAGCTACCTAGGTTAAAAGAAAGCAATGAAACGTACCAATTCTGTGCCATGTTGGAGATAACAAAAACTTAAATAAATCCCAATGAACAGGATCTTTTCATATAGTAAGACGTAGGCTAACCTGAACAACTATCTTACTACAAAGACTTTGGGATACAATAGTACAAAACAAACTGATCATCACCTCTTCTTCAGTGCCTACCAAAGGGAACGAACACTTGCTATACAAGGACAACAATTACAAATGAGCAGACACGTTGTTGATTTACGAGGCTGTTCTTGCATTACAGTAAACCCATTAGATGAAAAGATGGTATTTTATCTTCGTCACAGACACAGATATACTAGAGTTAGTCATAGTCTTGCTGAAGAACAAGTTCATGTCTATGGACTCTATGACTTACGGATAGAGCTAATATGGAGAGCCATAGGGACGGAAAGAAGCAAAGACTTCGTCAGTCTTTCTCAAGCTTTTACTGGTGTGGACAACACTGGATGATTCTCTCGTATAGACAAATAGTAAAATAAATTTTTTCTGTTATGAGCATATATAACCGTTTTGTTTACTTATGTGACACAATAGTGTCCGTTTTTGTTGAATGCAGGTAAAATTATATTATGTTGGAAAATACATCAGATGTGTATGATTTATATGATACCAATCTATGATTGAGTTCTTTATTATAGAATCACTGTTTAATGGTGTAAATTATTCCTTAAATTAGGAGCTCAAACAGTTCTTGCTTTCAGAATTATAGTTGTTCTTATCATATTTTCTCCTTTTTCGATTAATAGCGACTATAGTCACTTCATTTGTTTAGTGAATCTAAATATAGTGAAAACAGTATATTTGTATATATTGTTTTTCATTTAAGGATTAAAAAAAGGTTTAGAAAATATAAGAGATATTATCCTAGAATCTTCTGAGAACGCAATAAGAATCCATCTTTTTTTATTGAATACTTTTGCAGTGTTTTCTTACAGCATGGCATAAGATTGTTCATTTTTCTGACCCAAACAATATGAAATATTCTACGCAAAGCATTGAAAAATTTAGTATATGTCTGAAGATATAGTTTACTACTGACTTCTCAAAAAATAATTTCCCCTTAAAGGATTATGAAGTCCCCTATAATGAATGCGTCCAATTTCGTCCCAACTTTTATTAGCATCTGTAAGTAGAAAATATCCCCATGCATGTGTTTTCCTCTTGCCTATGGAAGGCATTACATTTTATGCACTCATTGTTCTATGCTCTAATTAGAAGCAGAAAAAAATATGAAAAATAATTAACCATTCTCTTTCAAGAAAAAAAATCTTTAGTTACTGACCAACGGCTTTATCTTACTTTACATTGATTTATGGAAGGACCGTGCTCCTTAATTTCATATTTAGGTTTATTTATGAGAAGAAGGTATCTCAAAATATTAATTTAAAAAAAGGAAAAAGAAAAAAAAATGAAACGAAAATGTTCTAACAGGAATAAGAATTGTTTTAGCATATTATAAAAAGATGAATGAGAATATGAGGTTAGGCTAATAATCGGAGATTATACCTTACATAAGTTATGAGTAGGAAACAGAGTGAAGAATTAGCATCATTACCATGTTTCCCAGAATACTGTTACAAGGATTCGCATCACAAAATGGTATTCAATCATAACTCCAAAGAGGTCTTAATAAGAAAAATATATACTTAAATATATATATATATATATATATATGTATATATATGTATATATATATATATAGAGAGAGAGAGAGAGAGAGAGAGAGAGAGAGAGAGAGAGAATATTTCCCGTTTTGAACATCGTTTTCTTATCTCGAAAAATTAACTTACTTTATATAAGAAGTATTTCTTAGCGAACATTTATTCCACTTATTTGTGCTGAATATTATTTAATTCAAATATAACTACCTTAAATTTCCAAATTAAGGGGAATCAATAACCTTTTTTTAGCCGAATTGAGATCAGTTTGTGATTAATTATTACTCTCCAATAAAAAATATAATAATTGCTTTTTTGGAAGAAAGAGGGTCTATAACTGGTGTTGGGTCTTCGTGCTATTTGTTAGGGCCTGAACATTCCCGACGATTGAAAGGTGTTTTTAAGATTACGACGATTGAGGGGAATACTTTAGGGAAGGGCAGCAACAGATGGCCCTGATCTATCAAGTGATTGGCGTCTGCTGTGTTTTACTACTGATAATGTTATCACAAGTAGAATGAGTACCACAATATCAACTCTATGAGTGCTGGTTCCAATATACCCACATAAAACTGAACACTTAATACACGGAATATAGGTTTGTTTTATATTAAGTATTAACTATAAGATATTTACGTATATAAGCTGAGGCTAACACTAGGAATATGTGCATAATTGTGTCTCCTTATCATTATGGTTTTGTGCCAGAAATCATTTTAAGTGTGACCACTATTGAAAGGTTTTGTGCAGTGAATGATGATATATGATTATTATTGCTATTTAGGAGAATTCGTACTTGTCATTTCTTTAAAAGTTGTTTTGTGTCCAATTTTAGATTTTGAAAGATAATACGAAATAGAGGGAATTTTATGATCACATCAGCCAAAGCTCTTACTCAATTTTCGTTGAATGGAATATTGATATGATAATCCTTTGAAATCCGATTATATTTATTGAATGGAAAAAGGCCCCATTTTCTCTCTCTCTCTCTCTCTCTCTCTCTCTCTCTCTCTCTCTCTCATTGAAAGTTATTATCATTGTTTAGGATGTTTCATCTCTTAATAAAAGAAGGGGAAGTATATTTTCTTAAATTTTATAATTATATTTATGATATAACGTTATCAATCTCACTATCACCAAAAGTAATAACGACGAATTATTAAGGATATCCGAAATTGCTATTTTTATTCGCAACGGTCATATTCTAGAAAAAAAAAATATGTTTTTTGCATGATAAATTGACAAGTATTTCAAATCATGATGTATATTTCAAGAAACTTAAGTGGATAGTGTTAAAGGTCAATAACTTTCGTAATCTTTTAAGGAACAAAGCAAATATTATTATTATTATTATTATTATTATTATTATTATTATTATTATTATTATTATTATTATTATTATTATTATTATTATTGTGGTT
>NC_090735.1:147768210-147770710 GCF_036898095.1 Palaemon carinicauda | reverse complement strand
GCCTCTTTCGAGAGGGCTACGATCTCACTAACCCTGGCCCCGGACGCGAGTGCAAATAGGAAAATAACTTTTTGCGTCAAATCCTTTAACGCACATTCTTCATTGCTCAACAGGGAGGCGAAATGAAGAACTTTGTCTAAAGACCATGAGATGGGCTTTGGAGGTGCTGAAGGTCTGAGCCTAGCGCAGGCTTTCGGAACTTTATTAAAGATCTCGTTACCTAGTTCGATCTGGAAGGCAAATAAAATGGGTCTCATCAAAGCAGATTTACACACTGAAATCGTTTTAGCTGCCAACCCTTGGCCATGGAGGTGGATGAAGAAAGATAAGCAGAAGTCTGTTGAGATCTCCTGCGGATTCTTTGCCTTTACAAAGGCACCCATTTTCTCCAAGATGACTCATATTGCTTTCTAGTCGATTTGCACTTATATTCCTCTAAGAAGTCTATGCTGGCTTTCGAAATCCCGAAACGCTTTCTCACCCGCAAGGGCGAGAAAATCATGAGCTGCAGGGTCCGGGTTTTCTGTAATGAAGCGCAGACAGTCGACTTCTGGACTCGCTGGGTCAGAACTGGATGTGGTATCGGCACGAACTTCATCTGTAGTTCCAACGCCAAGGGGAACCACATACTGTTCGGCCACTTGTGGGCCACTATTGCCGCTACCCCCCTTGAAGGATCTCAGTTTGTTGAGGACCCTCAACAGAAGGTTGTGAGGAGGGAACAGATAAATCCTGGACCATCTGTTCCATTCGAGGGACATTGAGTCCACTGCTTCCGCTAAGGGGTCCTCGTACGGGGACACGTACAGGGGCAACTTCTTGTTGTCTTTCGTCGCAAAGAGGTCTATTTGCAGTTCTGGGACTTGATTCAGAATGAAGGAAAATGATCCTGCTTCTAAGGACCATTCCGACTCTATCGGTGTGAACCTGGATAGAGCGTCCGCTGTCACATTGCGGACTCCTTGAAGGTGAACTGCCGACAGGTACCACTTCTTCTTTTCCGCCAATCGGAAAATGGCTAACATCACTTGGTTGAGAGGTGGTGACCTCGACCCTTGTCGATTCAAGCATCTCACAACCACCTCGCTGTCCATCACCAATCTTATGTGGATCGAGTGACGCGGGGAGACTTTCTTTAAGGTAAGGAGCACTGCCATAGCTTCTAGAAAGTTTATATGAAAGGTCCTGAATAGCTTGGACCAAGTCCCCTGGACTTTTTTCCGATGAAAGTGACCTCCCCATCCCTCCTTTGAGGCGTCTGAGTGAATCGTCATGGACGGGGGAGGTGGCTGAAGAAGAACTGACTTCTGTAGATGTCTGGCTTAGGACCAAGGTCTGAGAAGAGTACGTAACCGAGGCGGCACTGGTCTTCTCAGGTCTCTTCGCGCGTTTGATGCATACCTTCTCCAAACTCCGGTTGCATCCTTTAGCTGTGCTCTTAGCACTGGGTCTGTCACTGAAGCAAACTGGAGAGAGCCTAGTACCTTCTCCTGTTCGCGTCTTGATATCCTTTCGGAATCTAGAAGTCTCTTGACAGAGTCCGCTATCTCCTTCCTTTTCTTCGTCGGGATGGAGAAACTGTGTGACAAAAGGTCCCAGTGGATTCCCAGCTACTGGAACTTTTGGGATAGAGAAAGTCGAGACATTTTTCTGTGATCTTGAAGCCTAGGTACTCTAGGAACTGGATCACCTGACTGGAAGCTTGTAAGCATTCGGTCTCGGATGCTGCCCACACCAGCCAGTCGTCCAGGTAGGCTACTACCAGAATTCCTTTTAGGCGTAATTGTTTGAGAGCTGCGTTCGCAAGCTTCGTGAAAATCCTTGGGGCTATGTTTAGCCCGAATGGCATGGCTCTGAAGGCGTACAGTCTCCATTGTAGCCTGAACCCTAAGTAGGGGGAGAGTCGACGGCTGATTGGAATGTGCCAATAGGCGTCTGACAAGTCTATAGAGACTGAGTGTGCCCTCTTGGGCAGTAAGGTCCTTATGTGTTGCAGTGTTAGCATCTTGAATTTGCAATTCACTATGAACTTGTTGAGTGGCGACAAGTCCAGAATGACTCTGAGCTTTTCCGAGTCTTTCTTGGGAACACAAAACAGCCTCCCTTGGAATTTGATGGACTTCACCTTCGGATCACCTTTTTCTCCAACAGTTCTTGAACGTACTCCTCCAAAACGGGGGTGGAGTGTTGGAAAAACCGAAGGCACGGGGTGGAGTGCTGTACCAGCTCCAGCCCAGTCCATTCTTGAGTAGGCTTTGGGCCCAGGGATCGAAGGTCCAGCGATTCCAAAATTTCATCAGTCTCCCTCCTACCGGTATCATTTCACTTGGACTGCAGTCCTGAGGTCTTGCCTCCCTGACCACGACCACCTCAGAATCCACTTCCCCTTGAGGGACGCCTAGACGAGCCTCTGGCTGCTCCTCTAGGTTTTGCACAAAAGGAAGAAGACTGTCCTTCGAACATTGGGGTGAATGTGGTTGACTGACCTGGCAGAGCCTGG
>NC_090735.1:147760806-147767710 GCF_036898095.1 Palaemon carinicauda | reverse complement strand
GAGAGAGAGAGAGAGAGAGAGAGAGAGAGAGAGAGAGAGAGGAGAGAGAGAGAGAGAGAGAGAGAGAGAGAGAGAGAATGGGGCCCTTTTTCCATTCAATTAATGTAATCGGATTTCAGAGGATTATCATATCAATATTCCATTCAACGAAAATTGAGTAAGAGCTTTGGCGGATGTGATCATAAAAATCCCTCTGTTTCGTATTATCTTTCAAAATTTAAAATTTGATACAAAACAACTTTTAAAGAAATGACAAGTATGAATTCTCTTAAATAGCGATAACAATCATATATCATAATTCACTGCACAAAACTTTTTAATAGTGGTCACACATGAAAGGATTTATGGCACAAAACCATAATGATAAGGAGACACAATTATGCACATATTCCTAGTGTTAGCCTCAGCTTATATACTTAAATATCTTATAGTTAATACTTACTATAAAAAACCTATAATTCCCTTATTAAGTACTCAGTTTTATACAGGTATATTGAAACCAGTACTTGTAGAGTTGATATTGTTGTACTCATTCTACATGTTATAACATTGCTGATTGTCTGTAGTAAAAAACAGCAGACGCCAATCACTTGATGGGTCAGGGCTATCTGTTGCTGCCCTTCCCTAAAGTATTCCTCTCAATCATCGTAATCGTAAAAACACCTTTCATTCTACGGGAAGATTTAGGCCCTAACAAATAGCACGAAGACCTAAAACCAATTATAGACCCTATTTCCTCCAAAAAGGTAATTAGTATATTTTTTTTTATTGGAAAGTAATAATTAATCACAATTTAATCTCGATTCGGCTAAAAAGGTTATTGATTCCTCCTAATTTGGAAGGTTAGGGTAGTTATATATCAATATTTTATTACAAGGAAAGAATTAAATAATGCTCAGCACAAATAAGAGGAATAAATGTTCGCTAACAAGTACTTCATATATAAAATAAGTTAATTTTTCGAAATAAGAAAACGATTTTCAAAACAGGAAATATTCTCTCTCTCTCTCTCTCTCTCTCTCTCTCTCTCTCTCTCTCTCTCTCTCTCTCTCTCTCTATATATATATATATATATATATATATATTCAAATATGTATTTTTCTTATAAAGACCTTTATGGAGTTATGCTTGACTAATATTTTGTAATGTGAATCCTTGTAGCACTATTTTGGGAAACAGGTTAATCATGCTAGTTTTTCACTCCCTTTCCTACTCATAATTTATGTAAGGTTTAACCTTCAATTGTTAACCTAACTTCCTATTTTCATTCATCTTTTTATAATATGCTAAAACAATTCTTATTCCTATATAAGCTATATAAATATATATATATATATATATATATATATATATATATATATTTTTTTTTTTTTTTTTTTTTTTTTTTTTTTCAAATATTGTGCACGGTCCTTCCATAAATTAATGTAAAGTAAGATAAAGCCGTTGGTCAGTAACTAAAGATTTTTTTCCTTGAAAGACAATGGTTAATTGTTTTTCATATTTTTTTCTGTTTCTAAATAGAGCATAGAACAATGAGTCCATAAAATGTAATGCCTCTCCATTGGCATGAGGAAAACACATGCAAGGGGATATTTGCGACTTCCAGATGCTAATAAAAGTCAGGGGGACGAAATTGGACGCATTCATTATAGGGGACTTCATAATCCTTGAAGGGGTAATTATTTTTTGAGAAGTCAGTAGTAAACTACATCTTCAGAGGGATACTAAATTTGGCGATGTTTTTACGTAGAATGTCTCATATTTTTGGGGTCAGAGAAAATAACAATCTTAAGCTATGCTGTAAGAAATCACTGTAAAACTATTCAATAAAAAAAGGTTGGATTCTCATTGCATTCTTAGAAAATTCTAGGCTAACATTTATTATATTTTCTAATCCTTTTTGTAATCATTATATGAAAAACAATATATACAAATATACTGTTTTTACTATATTTATATTTACTAAACAAATGAAATGACTGCAGTCGCTATTAATCGTAAAAGGAGAAAATATGGTAGGAATTATCATAATTCCGAAAGCAAGAACTGTTTAAGCTCCTAACTTCAGGAATAATTTACACCATTAAACAATGATTTCATAATAATAATAACTCAATTTTAGATTAGAATCATATGAATAAAACATATCTGATGTATTTTCCAACACAATATAATTTTACCTGCATTCAACAAAAACGGACACTATTCTATCACATAAGTAAACAAAACATATTTATATGCTCATAACAGAAACTTTCATTTTACTATTTGTCTATACGAGAGAATCGTCCAGCGTTGTCCACACAAGTAAAATCATGGGGAAGACTGACAAACCCTTTGCTCTTTCCGTCCCTATGGCTCTCCATAGTAGCTCTATCCCTAAGTCCTAGAGTCCATGGATATGAACTTGTTTTTCTGCAAGACCATGACTAACATTAGTACATTTGTGTCTGCGACATATATAAACTACTATCTTTCATCTAATGGGTTTTCTGTGATGTAAGAACTGCCTCGTAGATAAGCAACATGTCTGCTTATTCATGATTGTTGTTCTTGTATAGCAAGTCTTTGTTCTCCTTGGTAGGCCCTGAAGAAGAGGGGATGATCAGTTTGTGTTATGTACTATTGTATCCCAAAGTCTTTGTAGTAAGTTAGTTACTCAGGTCAGCCTTCGTCTTACTATGGGAAAGGATCCTGCTCATTGGGATGTGTTTTAGGTTTTTGTTATTTCCAACATGATATAGAATTGGTGAGTTTCATTGCTTTCTTTTAACCTAAGTAGCTCTCTTTAGAGAATCATCCCTGCATGTGTCAAACACTAGGATGATTTTATCATAACCTTGGGTTAGGAACAGCAGTCAATCATTGAAACATTAACTGAGATCTTTGATTGTCACTATGGTTGTTGGTTTCTTTGCCATTTTCTGCAGAAGAATCGTTTCATCTACCAGCACTGTCTTGTGACCTGGAGCATCTGGTGATGTGCTCATCCTATTTTTCATGCTTTTGATCTGTCTATGGATTTGTTGTTGTTGTTGGCTTTTAGCGCAGATGGGTCAACTTTGATATGTCCATTCACGGCACGTTTGTACTATATGTACAAAATATGGCTCTTGTTTCTGCAGTGAATCTGGGGTTCTTATTGGCCTCTTTCAGGTTGATATCTAAGCTGCATCCGGTCAGGCCCATCAGTCTGCAATACACGTTTTACAATAATAGCTCAGAGTTTTAGTAAATTATTATTATTTTTTTTTTTTTTTTTTTGTGGACGGGATTTTAGTTGACCAATTGGCTGAATTTGAGTCCATGCAAGATGCTCTGGCTCACTGTGAGTGCTGAGCTGTCAATAACTTTGGCTCTCTTCGAAGTTTACATGCTTGAAGCAGGTCCTACCCTGATCTAGCAGATTAAAGTATTATTGGTGACCTTTATGATCTTTTTATCCTTGGGTATCTTGGAATTTTTTATCTTTTATAGTTTTTATTAATCTCCTATGATATTATTTGGATTGTCTGTATGATACCTTGTTCATCACTAGAACTCTCAACCGCCGCATGAACCTTGCTTTTCCTGCAGGCCTCTGGGGAATAGAGAACAATTGACTTTCTTCGACTTTTTGAAGCCAAACTTTACGTGTGGTAATTTATTGAATTTCTTTACCTACAGCCCTTTTGTACTTAATGTAGGTATAGGATTTTCCAATTATTCGTGTCCCAACAATCCTAACATATGGGACTATAATATATTCGAAAAGTAAGTGTGCTTCATTCGGCGTTTAGATATCAAGGATGTTGATTAGCAAGAGTTGATTTGCACGGTATAGCAAGGGTTCTGTTTGACTTATTCTACTTCTATGTGTGGGAGCTTCTGGCTGTCCATGGATTTTTTTTTTTTTTTTTTTTTTTTGTCAAGAAGGTTTTTTATCACGAAAATCGAGTCCATAACAAATATTTCAATACGTCTGCAAATATGTGCATTGAATAACTTGGTCGTCTAAATAATAGTTTAGTTGTGAAAAGAAAAGCTCTAGGATATTTAGAAGCTCAGATGAATATAAAAACAAAAGGTCTATCTTAATTAGAAGCTTTGACATTGACGAAAATAATTCTCATGACAACTTTATGGAAATCGGTGGCAAATGAAGATATTATAATGATTGTATGGTTGCTTATACTATAAGGACTCCCAAATTTTTAGTTTTTATACTCTCTGCAAAAGATATACAACAAAATGTATTTCTGGATTTTATCTAATTACTTTTCAAATAACTCACCTAACCAAAAGTCTTCTCCATTCATTTCTAAATCAAAACGTATTTTAACCTCAAATTCCATATTATTGCAACAGGTAAGTTAATTTCATTAAGTACCTGTGTAAGAAGCTAATTACAAAAAAAAAAAAAAAAAAAAAAAAAAAAACCTTCTGATTTCACAACAGCATCTAATATTCCTATTTTTTATAAGCTTAATTTCATGATATAAAATTCAACATAATATCTTTTGATACTTATAGTGGGTGGATGCTCACTGCTGAAAACTCCCCAATGTTTTTCTTCAGATCTCTCTCTCTCTCTCTCTCTCTCTCTCTCTCTCTCTCTCTCTCTCTCTCTCTCTCTCTCTCTCTATTAATTTCACTACATTGATTCTTGTGATATGAATATATCTGAAGCAGATGCTAAAGGTGACTGAATAATGGGGTCTGTCTTCTCTGTCTTAGCTGTACATATTTTATAAGAGGTTTTACTGACTTGTGTTGTCTCATTATACATATCTATTTCTCTATGAAAGCCTTTCCTTTCATAACATATTCCTGTAGCAAAATATATCTCTTTTGCATTATAGATGAGTCTTATCACCGTAGTAAGTATTCAAGCTTCGGTCTGTTTTAGTGTAAAACCGTGAGTATAAATATCCTGTGGTCAATAACAACTTATGCATCTAAATATTGGAATGAACAACTACTATTTTTATTCTAGACGAAAGTAAACAAACTTCAAAAACCCTACATAAATTTTATAGTGTCGAATACTTTTCATGTACGGTACTGATTTCCTTGTCTAAATATAGCGTTGAATTGAGGTTTCAATTGCCATAATGTAAAAAAAAAAAAAAAAAAAAAAAAAAAAAAAAAAAAAAAATCTCTACCCATTATGTATTCCCGAGTGGGATGGCTTCCAGAAATTAAATGATAGTCACAAGGACTAAATCCCAATAATTTTTTGTATGAGGCTTTGTGTTCCCTGACAGTAGAATGCATTTTGGAGAACCTTTTGGCAAAACTCGTCTCCAGAAGGGTATCAGAGTTTTCAATTACTTATTCTTTTACTCGTGCAGAGGAATACTTCTAATATTTAGGGAAGTTTATTCCATATATTATTATGATTATTGTTATTATTTTTATTATCATTATTATTATTATTATTATTATTATTATTATTATTATTATTATTATTATTATTATTATTATTATTATTATTATTATTATTATCATTAACATTATTATCATTGTTATTATCATTATTATTATTGTAATTATTATTATTATTATTATCATTATTATTATTATTATTATTATTGTTTTTGTTGTTGTTGTTGTTATTTTTCTCTAGCAGACTGCAAGACGAAGGCCTCAGTCATGTCCTTAGTCATTTGTGGTTTGGCCATTTTCATCACCTCGGTGGCCAATGCGGATTGATGATGGTAGGATACTTTAGTTTGATCTTTCGCAGCAAACCAACCTAGTGTGGATGGCCATGACAATTAGAGCTTTAATGAACGTTGCGAAACAAAACACCTCTCACCATATTATTATGTTTCATTTGGAAAGGTATATACTTCATACACACACATATACGAACTGTATATAATCCACAAAACAAAAGAGAATGATTTAAAAGAATTGGACTGTATCGGTAATAAAAGATTAGCTGACCTGGAGTATGCTGATGATGATGTCCTTAATAGGAAAATACCATGGTGCTTGCAAAGCCTGTTTACCAGAATGCATAGAATATCACATGAACCTGGTCACAAAACAAATAAAAAAAAAAAAAAAAAAAAAACCGACTGATATGGTGAGAATGGAATATGTATTGGAAAATGAAATATCATTGGAAGGAGAATCGATCAGTGAGGAAAAATACGTCAAATATTTTGGAAAGATAATCTCTAATACAGTGTCTTTGAAATTAGAGTTTAATGAAATATTGCTAAAAGTAAATCAGACAATGTCTAGGTTGAGTAAAATTTGGAAATCGAATGGCCGGAAATTACATATAAAATTGGACTATATACCAGTTTAGTGAGATCAGTGTTACAGTATGAACAAGAATCAAGGTATGATAATGAAACAATATCCAACAGATTTTGTAGATTTGAGACCAAAGACATCAAATGAGTATTAGGAGTTAAATGGCAGGACAGGATTAAAATATGAAACCATAAGAGAGATTTCTCAAGTATCATATGTGGATGAGATCACGATGAGGGGTATATGGAGACGGTTTGGGCCCGCTCTTCGCACTCCCCATGAGAGATTAGTTCACCAAACTTCCAAATTGAATCCACAATGCATTGGAAGAGTTCAAAGAACCTGGACTACATGAGTGTGGAAAATGAAGCGTGAAGTAGGAGATGATTAATGGTGAAGTATTGATTCAAAAGCTCAACGCTGGTGAAATCTAACCGAGGCCCTTTACGTCAATAGGAGTAGGAAGAGATGATACACACAGATGTATACACACACACACACACACACACACATATATATATAGATATATATATATATATATATATATATATATATATATATATATATATATATATATAATATATATATATATATATATATATATATATATATATATATATATATATATATATATATATATATATATATATATATA
>NC_090735.1:147718306-147755806 GCF_036898095.1 Palaemon carinicauda | reverse complement strand
GGAGTTAATGTTGGTGGAGGAGTTTAAGAGGCGTGTCCCGGATAAGCTGAAGGTCCACCTCGAAGAGTTAAAACTCGAGACCGTTCAGGAGGTAGCTATCGCTAGTGACGAATATTGCTTGTCTCATAAGAGTGAGTTAGGGGGAGTAACGACAAATGTGAAGTCTAGTTGGGTTAAGATGGGTAGGAATAATAATGCTAATCCTAATAATAATGCTAAGGTGTTTAGTAGAAATAATCAGGGAAGTAATAATAATCAGGGTAATGCTAATAATAATTTTTCTCCTAACAGAGGTAATAGGCAAAATATATATATAATCCAGAGAAATTGAAAACATTGACGTGCTTCTTTTGCAATAAGAAGGGGCACGTAAAGAGCATGTGTTATGCGTTTAGAAAATCCCAAAATGCTAATGTTAGGCCAGTGATGGGCGTGGAAGAGAGAGAGAGAGAGAACCTACCCCAACAACATCCGCTGATCAATGACTACCTGGTTGTTTTGACAGATATTTGTCCTTCGGTAGTGTCTCCTTCGCCAATTCGTCCGAGAAAAGACGAGTGCGTATTTTGCGTGATACCGGTGCAGCTCAGTCTTTGATTCTAAGGGAGGCATTACCTTGTAATTTTGTACCCAAAAGTGGGGAATTTGTGTTATTGGCTGGTTTTCCTGATTCCGTAAAGTCGTATGCTATTGAAAATTTTAATTTAATCTGCCCTTCCTTTGCAGGGAATTTGAAATTGGCCATAGTTGATAAATTCCCGGTTAAGGAGGTTGATGTTGTGTTAGGGAATGATGTGGCTATGAAGAATAATAATTGTCCGATATTGATAAACCCTGATAGTGAAGTAGCAGCAGTTACTCGTTCTAGTGCTAGAATTGTTGACGCTGCAGAGTCAACAATTGATGTAGATTTAAGTAGTTTAGATCGTAGTGATAGCCTAGCTGTAGATCTTGGAATGTTAACGGACAAGTTAAATTGGACTACTGAAGAGCTAATCAAAGCCCAGAAAAAGGAGTTTCGGGAACTCCCTATCAAGTCAGGGGAGGTGTCTGATATGACTGGTCCCAAATTTAAGATATTTAATAATATTTTATATAGGTTGAGTAGGCCTATGGGTGTGGATAATGTTGATTATGAAATTGTGAAACAGATAATGGTTCCTTTTGCTTACAGGAAGGAGTTAATGTCATTGGCGCACGAAAGTGGTCTGGCCGGCCATTTTGGAATTCATAAAACTTCTTGCAAATTGTTAGGGAATTATTATTGGCCGAAGTTGAAGGCAGATGTAAAGAAGTTTGTCAATAGTTGTGATGTGTGCCAGAGGGTCGGTAAACCCAATCAGCGGATTCCAAAATCGCCTCTATGTCCTATTCCTGTAGTTTCCGAACCTTTTAAGGAAGTCATTATTGATGTGGTTGGACCATTACCGAAGACGCGTAGTGGTAATGAGTATATTTTGACAATCATGCATAGGATGTCTCGATATCCCGAGGCAATACCACTACGTACAATAAAAAGTGTTAAAATTGTAGATGTACTAATTGACTTTTTTACCAGGTTTGGGATGCCTAAGATTATTCAATCGGATTGTGGTTCTAATTTTGTTAGCAGGTATTTCAGAGATAAAATGGCAGAGTTAAATATAAAACATGTGACCTCTTCTCCATATCATCCGGAAAGCAAGGGAGCTCTGGAGAGATTTCATCAGACCCTGAAATCCATGGTAAAGAAATATTGTTTGATTAATGGTTCTGAATGGGATAAGGAATTACCTTATTTGTTGTTCGCTTTTCGTTCTGTCCCAAGGCAGTCTTTAGGTTTTTCGCCTTTCAGCCTTGTGTTTGGCCATTGTGTTCGAGGTCCTCTTGATGTGGTTCGTGAGTCTTGGGAGGGAGACGTCCCTGAGGTTAATTTATTGGATTATGTGTCTAATCTAGGCGATAAATTAACCAAGGCTTGGAAATTTGCGGGTGAAAACTTATTATGTAGCCAAAAAAGAATGAAGTTTTTCTTTGATAGAAGGTCCAAGGTACGCGACTTTGCGGTAGGCGATAAAGTATTGGTTTTGTTACCCTTCCCAGGGAATCCCTTGAAAGCTTTTTCAGGTCCTTGGAAAATTTTGAAAAAAATAAGTGAAGTTAACTATTTAGTGGAGACACCTCAAAGAAGGAAACCTTTTCAACTGTGTCATGTAAATATGTTGAAAGCTTATATGGAACGGGAAAAAGTCATTCCTGTGGCAACTATTGGGAACACGGTAGATTCTGAGAACAATAACCATTTTTCTTTTTCAGAGATGATAATTGTTTTAATGGATGTGAATGGCGGTCAGATAATAGAAAGTCTTTGGAAAAATTTTCGGGAGTAATTTCACATTTAGGTAAGGAAGAACAAAGGTCTTTGAAAAATTTAGTATCTAATTATAAAGAATTATTTTCGGATGTACCGGGTAGGACTTCGGTCCTTGAACATGATGTAGAGGTAGGTAGCGCCACTCCTGTGAAATAATCTCCTTACAGGTTGAATCCCTTCAAAAATGAGGTTGTAGCAAAGGAAGTGGATTATATGCTAAAACATGACCTAATTGAACCTAGTCAAAGTCCTTGGTCATCACCTGTTGTATTGGTAAAGAAATCCGACGGTGATTTCAGGTTATGTTTTGATTACCGTAAGTTGAATGAGTTATCTAAATCTGATTGTTATCCATTACCTCGAATTGAGGATTGTATTGATCGAATGGGGAAGGCCAAATACATTAGCAAATTCGATTTGTTGAAAGGTTATTGGCAAGTTCCTCTTTCAAAGCGGGCAAGGGCCCTGTCTGCTTTTGTAACACCACAGGGATTGTTTCAATGTAAAGTTATGCCGTTTGGTATGAAGAACGCGGCTGCCACCTTTCAGAGGTTAATGAATACTTTAGTCCATGGTTTAGAAGGATGTGTTGTGTATATTGATGATATTGTTATTTATAGCGATGATTGGGAAACCCATTTAAAACGTATTAGGGCACTATTTGAGGTATTGAAAAAGGCAAATTTGGTAATTAATTTAAAGAAAAGCGATTTCGCAAAGGCGAAGGTGGTATATTTGGGTCATGAGGTTGGTAATGGTAAAGTTGCTCCTAAGCAGGCCAATATCGAAAGTATTGAAAACATGGTAGTCCCTAAATGTAGGAGAGATGTCAGAAGATTCCTTGGTTTGAGTGGGTACTACCGAAGGTTTGTTAGGAATTTTTCGGATATAGCCGATCCGTTAACAAATCTTTTGAGAAAGAATGTAGCATTTGTCTGGACGAATGAAACGCAAAGGGCTTTTGATAATTTAAAAAGAGTTTTAATTAATTTCCCTGTCTTGAGAGCTCCTGATTTTGACCTTCCTTTTTCTCTTGCCACGGATGCAAGTGACGTTGGTGTAGGAGCGGTGTTGTTGCAGAATGACGAGCAGGGAGTTTCTCATCCTGTTGCATTCTTTTCAAAAAAACTGTCCTCCGCCCAACGTAGATATTCAACTGTGGAGAAAGAGACTCTTGCGTTAATATTCGCTATTAATAATTTTCAGGTTTATCTCTCCTCCTCAGATACACCTATTAAGGTCTTGACAGATCATAATCCCCTGACCTTCATCAGCAGATACAAAAATAAAAATCAACGATTGATGAGGTGGAGTCTCATGCTGCAAGAATGGAATTTAGAATTTTCCCACATCCCAGGAAAAGATAATATTGTTGCCGATTTTCTCTCTCGCAGCGTTGAGTATTAGATTATTGACAGAGGGCTATGCAGTTATTAAAGGTAGTATCTGTATCGTTCTAATTATGGTGTGTGTGCTGTTGAAGTGGGCACGTAGTGAGTAGAAGTAAATGTATATTTAAGATTTATTAATCATGGTTTGTTTACAGAAGACTATAATGTTTTGGATATAGTATATGGGATCTTTAAGGTTAAAAGGTGAGGGTGATCACTGGTACTTTCTAATGATTGATTAATTAGATGGGTCATGGGCTCACGAGTCTGTAGCACAACAGCCGTTTTTTAGGCGCTACAGGCTGGTGTATGAGTGGTACCCTAGACTGAGTTAAGGTTAATCTACTAAGGTTTAGAGGTGTCAGGTACGATAAGGTTTATAATAAGCTAAGAAAAGAGATAGGCACTAATCTGGTATTCTGTATTTTCAGGCTAATAATTACGCTTCATCGATTTTGTTTGTTTGTTTGCGCAGGGGAGTCTTGTGGTGGGCTTTTCTGTGTCGTTCGGTGTGTGTGTATGTATTGGACACTATGGTGATAAGTGTGATATATAACACTGAAATAGACTGTGGTTTTTGTGATCAACATTTATTGATAGTGAGTGATGTGTATCCCTGAAAATGAACAGTGTATTGAGTGTGGAAAAGGTTATAGCTTTTGGACTATATATACAGAATCCGGTTGTTAGTGCAATGACTCTTAATTAAGTTTATTAACGGTATGAGTGATGTGAAATTTTTAGGTTGGGTACCTATTTATAGAATGGTGATGTTTTGGTTTTCGGGTTTGGAAAGTTTACTTGTGATTAATTTAGGTTTAAGATTTTTTTTCAAATTTGGTTATATATTGCTATCCTTGTGAGCTGCAAACCTTGGTACTTGCCCCCTCTTTCCTTTTGTTTGTCATGTTTTTGCAGTTTGTTTAATAATTATTTTTGAGTGTTGGTTTAATATTTAAAATTTTTGAGTGTTGGTTTAATATTTCATTATGTGATAACCTGTATTCGGTAATTCAAATCACTTTAAAAGAAAAAAAAAATTGATTTTTTTTTGGTTGGGTGAGGAGGTGTAATATTATTGCTATATATTTCTAAATTATTTAAGTTTTTATAGATGTATAAGGTTAAGTATACTGTAGCCTTATTGTTTTCCTGCTTTATTGTTTGTCTTTTCACTGGTGGTTATGTTAGTGGTTATAATGGACTAACGGCTGTTTTATATTTTCAAGTGGTGTTGGTTACGTGGCTGCGCTCCTGCGTGAACGGAGTTTTGGAGGGGCTTTTTTTGAGGATGGTTCCTTAGTGTGTTTCTGAGCCTCCAACATTGAAGGGCACAACATTTGCTACTGGATTATATTTACTCCTCGCCATTGCAGAGCTACAGTGTGAAGCTATTTAGCTTTTAGGATATCCTTTCTCTGCAGCAAGGACCCAGATCATCTTAACATTTTGTGCACTGCCCTTGGTTCAGTAAAAGCCAAGGGGACCTCTCTGTCCCAAGGTAATAATATTTATACCTGCTTAAGTATCGTGATCACGACCGTTGATAGTCAGCTGACGTCATTAGTGGAGCTTGTGAAAGCCTTTCAATCACACCAGCCATCGTCAATTTGATAGGGATATTTAGTTTGTATTTGTTAGGATGTTCTCACTTTTCGTTGGCCTTCTCCTTTCTGGACCCTCTCTCCATTTAGTATGCATGTGTTGATGATCTTTCTGTAATCGTGTAATTGTTTTCTTTTACAGGGAGTTAAGATTAAGTGTGTATCATTTATTATTGTATTATTGTGGTTCAGGTGTTATTTCTGTCTTGTTATTATGTATTAAAATTAAGGAAATTTTTGTGGTATTTTCTTTGTCCCCTTGAGTTGACTTTGCACTCGTATTGATGTTTGGTTACTATTCCACCTTTAGTGGACTTAGTACTGTATGATGGTAAATACTATTTGATAAGTGTAGTGTTTTGAGTGGTGGTCAAAGCCAGCCATCACAAAATATGTATGTATATGTATGTATATATATATATATATATATATATATATATATATATATATATATATATATATATATATATATATATATATATATATATATATATATATATATATATATATATATATATATATATATATATATATATATATATATATATATATATATATATATATATATATATATATATATATCGTCGTTGTCGGCGCCCACTCGTGTCCCAGTATTGGGTTCTGTCGTTAGCCATCAGCCTCCTATCTATGGGGTGGATGCTTATGTCTGATACAACAGAATGCCAGTAGCTGGGTATATTATTTTGGGTGGTCGTGGCTTTGCAACGGCCACACACACACACTTGGCCCATATCGATTTCATCGCGGCTCAAGACATATGAGACAGGCGGCTTCTCCAATGTTGGTTGCATCCGGCTGCCGGGTTCTTGTTATGTCAAGGCACGCCTTGTTGCCTGCCTGACAAGCATTGCCCTCTTCCGCCGGAGCTGGGAAGCTTCGCCGTTGGGGTCTTGTTTGGTTTGATTTTGGAGTTTTCCTTCTCCTAGCCTTTGCGTATCTTAAATAAAGGAGAAGGCCACTAGGGCTCCAGTCTTGGTCTTGTCTCTCAGAACTGGCCTTAGTGGTATGGTTGAGCCTGCCAGGGTGAATAGACTACCCCACCGCCATTGCCGAGCCCATCATTGAGACACTCAAGCACCTCTACTGCAGCAAAGTGCTGGACCATCAGAGGGGATATATATATATTTATATATATATATATATATATATATATATATATATATATATATATATATATATATATATATATATATATATATATATATATATATATATATATATATATATATATATATATATATATATATATATATATATATATATATATATATATATATATATATATATATATATATATATATATATATATATATATATATATATATATATATATATATATATATTTTCTACCTAATACTTGAGATCGAACGCTATCCCCTTCTCATGAAAGGCCAGGTCGAAACCAACCATGCCACAAGAGGCCATAAAAGAAATCGGAACCTGACGCTACCCAGCTGTCCGAGGATTTACCTGGCAGGACATCAGTCTCTTACCAGCGAGTTTTACCCGATTTCCCGGCCCACCACGTGACACAATTGGTAGTAATTCATTCAAATTACCCTTAATGAGTCAATATGGATGAATATCAACACAACATCGTGTTCAAATAGAAATAAATTTCTACCTCATACTTGGGATCGAACGCTAGCCCCTTCTCATGAAAGGCCAGGTCAAAACCAACCATGCCACGGGAGGCTACAAAAGAAATCGGAGCCTGACGCTACCCAGCTGTCTGAAGATTATAAATTTAATATTAATTTTAATTCCAATTTTGATTATAATTATAATTATAATTATAATTATAATTATAATTTTAATTTTTATTATAATTATACTCATAATTTTGATTTTAGTTTTAATTTTAATTATAATTATAATTTTAATTTTAATTTTCATTTTAATTTAAATTTTAATGATAATTATAATTTTGATTTTAAATTTTTAAAATTTTGATTTTAAATATAATCATAATTATAATTATAATTTGATTTTAATTTTAATTAAAAATATAATTATAATTATAATTTTTAATTTATTTTCAATTTTAATTTTAATTTTAATTTCAATTTTAATTATTATTATAATTAAAATTTTAATTTTAATTTTATTTTTTATTTCATTTTAATTTTAATTTTAATTATAATTTTAATTCTAATGTTAATTTTATTTTAAATTGAATTTTAATTTAATTTCAATTTCAATTATAATTATAATTATAACTATAATTATGATTATGATTATGGTTTTAATTTTAATTTTAATCTTCATTATGACTATAATTACAATTATAATTCTAATTCTGATTCTAATTTTAATTTTAAATTTAACTTTAATTATAATTATGATTATAATTTCAATTTTAATTTTAATATTAATTTTTATTTAAATTTTTATATTATTTCTAATTTAAATTTCAATTTTAATTTTAATTTTAGTTTCAATTTCAATTATAATTATAATTATAATTATAATTATAATTATGATTATAATTATAATTTTGATTTTAATTTTGATTTTAATTTTAATTATGATTATAATTTTAATTTCAATTTCAACTTTAATTTCAATTTTAATTTTATTCATAACTATGATTTTAATTTTAATTTTAATTTTAATTTTAATTTCTATTTTAATCATAATTCCAATTTTAATTTTAATTTTACTACTTATCAAAATTCTAATTATTATTATTATTATTATTATTATTATTATTATTATTATTATTATTATTATTATTATTATTATTATTATTATTATTATTATTATTATCATTATATTTATAATCTTAATTATAATTTTAATTTTAATTTTAATTATAATTTTAATTATAATTTTGAATTCAATCATAATTTCAATTTTAATCATGATTATAATTATGATTATAATCATTATTATAATTATAATTATAACTTAAATTTTAATTCTAATTTCAATACCATTTTCAATTATGATTATAATTATAATTATAATTATAATTATAATTATAATTATGATTACAATTATAAATTTATTTTTAATCTCAATTATAATTATAATTATAATTGTAATTATAATTATAAATTAAATTTGAAATCTAATTCTAATTCTAATTATAATTATAATTATAATTATTATTGTTATTATAAATATAATCTTAATTTTAATTTTGATTGTAATTTCAATTTTATTTTCAATTCTAATTTTGATTTTAATTTTAAATAGAATCTAAATTTCAATTTCAATTATAATTTTAATTTTAATTTTAATTTCAATTATAATTTATAATTATAATTTTAATTTCTATTTTAATTTTCATTATAATTATGATCATAATTTTAATTTTAATCATAATTATAATTATAATTATAATTATAATTATAATTATAAGTATAATTTTAATTTTAATTTTAATTCAAATTTTAGTGATAATTATAATTTTAATTTTAATTTTAATAAAAATTATAATTTTAATTTTAATTTTATTTTTTATTATAATAATAATAATAATAATAATAATAATAATAATAATAATAATAATAATAATAATAATAATAATAATAATAATAATAATAATAATAATAATAATTTTATTTTTCATGTTAATATCAATTTTGATTTCAAATTTAACAATAATTTTAATTTTAAATTTAATTTTAATTCTAATGTCAATTATAATTATATATATATAGTTTTAAAAATCTTAATTTTAATCATAATTGTAATCGTAATTATAATTTTAATTTTAATTTTAATTTTAATTTTATTTATAATTTGAATTTGAATTTTTATTTTCATTTCAATTACAATAATTATTATCATTATTATTATTATTATAATCCTAATTATAATTTAAATTTTAATTTCAATTTTAATTATAAATATAATTATAATTATAATTTTTTTTTATTTATAATTTTAATTTTAGTTTTATAGTTTTAAGTGTTATTTTTATTTAAATTATAATCATAATTTTAATTTTAATATTAATTCTAATTTTGATCATAATTATAATTAAAATTTTAATTTTAATTTTAATTAAATTTAATTTTAATTTTTATTTTAATTTTAATTTAATTTTGATTTTGATTTTAATATATTTTCAATTTTAATTTTATTTTTAATTCTAATTTCAATTATAACTATAATTATAATGATGATTATAATTCTAATTATAATATCTATTTCAATATTAATTATAATTATAATTATAATTTAATCTTGAATCTAAATTTTAATTTTGATTTTAATTTCATTTAAAATTATAATTATAATTATAACTATAATTTTAATTTTAAATTTAATTTTATCTTTAATTTTAATTATAATTATTATTATTATTATTATTATTATTATTATTATTATTATTATTATTATTATTATTATTATTATTATTATTATTAAAAGAATTTTAATTCTAATTTTTATTATAATTATAATCATGATTTTATTGATATTTTTAATTTCAATTTCAATTATAATTTTAATTTTAATTTTAATTTTAATTCTAATTTTAATTTTATTTTCTATTTTAATTCTAATTCTAATTATATTTATAATGATATTTTTACTTTTAATTATAATTAAAATTATAATTATAATTCTAATTTTAATTTTAGTTATACATATGGTTATTATTTCATTTTAATCTTAATTTTAATTATATATCTAATTTTAATTTTAATATTATTTTTTATTATAATTATAATTTTAATTTTAATTTTAATTATAATTTTGATTATAATTTTAATCAAAATTTTAATCCGAATTTTAATTTTAATTTCAATTATAAATATAATTATAATTATAACTTTAATTTTAATTTCAATTTTCAATAAAATTATAATCATAATTTTAATTTTAATTTTAATTCAATTTTAATTTTGATTT
Source organism: Palaemon carinicauda (assembly GCF_036898095.1). Lineage (NCBI taxonomy): Eukaryota > Metazoa > Arthropoda > Malacostraca > Decapoda > Palaemonidae > Palaemon > Palaemon carinicauda. Next base: position 147,745,571 of record NC_090735.1, on the reverse strand, counting down.
TAAATTTAATTTTATTTTTAATTTTAATTTTAATATTTATTTTAATTTCAATTATAATTATAATTATAATTATAATTTTTATTATAATTATAATTTTAATTTTAATTTTAATTTCAATTTTAATTTAATTATAATTGTAATTTATTTTTAAATTTAAATTTTTTTATTTTAAATTCATTTATAATTATAAATATAATTTTAGTTATAATTATAATTATAATTTTAATTTCAATTTCAAATATAATTTTAATTTTATTTTTTTTCCAATTTTAATTTTAATTTTATTTTTGATTATAACTATAATTATAATTTCAATTTCAATTTTAATTATAATTATAATTATGATTATAATTTTGATTTTAAGTTCAATTTCAATTTTAATTTTAATTATCATTTTTATTTCAATTTATATGATAAGTTTAATTTTAATTTTGATTTTAATTTTTAATTTTAGTTATAATTATAATAATGATTTTAATTTCAATTTATTATTTTAATTTTAATTCTAATTTTAATTTTAATTTCAATTCTCATTTTCATTATAATTATAATGATAATTTTAATTCTAATTTTAATCATAATTTTAATTATAATTATAATTTAAATTTTTACTTAATTTTAATTATAATTATTATTTTGATTTTAATTTTAATTTAAGTTCTAAATCTCATTTTGATTTTAATATTAATTTTTTTACAATCATAATTTTAATATGAATTTTAATTTTAATTTTAATTTCAATTCTAATACTAATTATAATTATAATTATAATGATATTTTTAATTTTAATTCTAATTATAATTTTAATTATAATTATAATTTTAATTTTAATTTTAATTATACTTATAATTATTATTTTATTTTAATTTTACTTTTAACTCTATATCTAATTTTAATTTCAATTTTAATTATAATTTTAATTATAATTTTAATCAAAATTTTAATCCCAATTTTAATTTTAATTTCAATTATAATCATAATTATAATTTTAATTTTTAATAAAATTATATTCATAATTATAATTTTAATTTTAATTTAATTTACAATTATAATTATAATTATAATTTTGATTTAGATTTAAATTTTATTTTAATTTTAAATTTATTTATAACTATAAATATAATTCTAGTTATAATTATAATTATAATTTTAATTTTAATTTTATGTATAATTTCAAGTTTAATTTTAGTTTTATTTTTAATTTTAATTCTATTGTTGACTATAACTAAAATTATAATTTCAATTTCAATTTTAATTTCAATTTTAATTATAATTTTAATTATGATTATAATTTTCATTTTAAGTTCAATTTCAATTTTAATTTTAATTTTCATTTTTATTTTAATTTACAATATAAGTTTCATTTTGATTTTGATTTCAATTTTAATTTTAGGTATAATTATAATTATGATTTTAATTTCAATTATAATTTTAATTTTAATTCTAATTTTAATTTTAATTCTCATTATGAATATAATTATAATGATAATTTTAATTCTGATTAGAATTATAATGCTAATTATAATTATAATTTTAATTTTAACTTGATTTGAATTATAAATATTATTTTAATTTTAATTTTAATTTTAATTCTATATCTAATTTTAATTTTAATATTAATTTTCATTATAATTATGATTTTAATTTCAATTTTAATTATAATTTTAATTATAATTTTAATCTCAATTTTAATATTTATTTAAATTTTAATTATAATTATAATTATAATTTTAATTTTACTTTATTTTTTAATATAATTATATTCAAAATTTTAATCTTAATTTTAATTTTAATTATAATTATAATTACAATTATAATTTTAATTTTAATTTCAATTTTAATGATAATTATAATTTTAATTTTAATTTTGATATTAATTATTGTCATAATTATAATTATAATTAAAATTTTAATTTTAATTTCAATATAAATTTTAATGTTAAATATAATTATAATTGTAATTAAATTTTAATTATAATTTCAACTTTAATTTTAATTTGAAATATAATTATATTCATAATCTTATTCAGATTCTAATTCTAATCCTATTTTCTATTTTACTTTTATTTCTAATTTTAGTTATAATTATAATTTTAGTTTTAATTTTAATTTTAATATTATCATTAATATCAATTTTAATTTTAATTTTAATACTAATTTCCATGTTGATTATAGTTTTAATTTCCATTTGAATTTTAATTATAATTTTAATTCTTATATTAATTTTAATTTCAATTTTAATTCTAATTTTTAATTCTAGTTTCAATTATAATGATAATTTTAATTCTAATTTTAAACTGGATTTTAATTTAATATTAATTTTAAAGTATGAGTTTAATTATTATGATAATTGTAATTTTAATTATTACTAGGATTTTAATTTTAGTATTATTTTAAAATTAATTTTAAATTTAATTTCTATTATAATTATAATTTTAATTTTAATATTAATTATAATTATAATTATAATTATAATTTTGATTATAATTATTTTTATTATTATTATTATTATTATTATTATTATTATTATTATTATCATAATCTTGATTATAATTTTAATTCTAATTTTAATTTCAATTTTAATTATAATTATGATTTTAATTTTGATTTCAATTTTAAGTGTAATTTTAATTTTAATCATAATTATAAGTTTAATTTTAATTTTAATTTAAAATTTAATTACTATATTTAAAATTTGAATTTTAATTTAAATTTAATTTGAATTTAATTTTGATTTCAATTTTAATTTTATTTTTAATTTTAATATCAACTTTAATTTCAATTATAATTATAATTGTAATTATAATTATAATTATAATTATGATTATAATTATAATTTAAATTTAAATTTTAATTTTAATTATAATTATAATTAAAATTTTAATTTAGATAATTTTTAATTTTAATTTTGAATTTATTTATAATTTCAAATACAATTTTAGTTATAATTATAATTATAATTTTAGTTTTAATTTCAATTATAATTTTAATTTTAATTTTAGTTTTGATTTTAATTTTAATTTTATTTTTGATTATACTATAGTTATAATTTCAATTTTAATTTTAATTTCAATTATAATTATAATTATAATTATGATTATAATTTTAATTATAATTTAAATTTCAATTTTATTTATAACTATAATAATAATTATTATTATAATTATAAGTATAATTATTGTTATTATTATTATTATTATTATTATTATTATTATTATTATTATTATTATTATTATTATTATCATTATTATTATTATTATTATTATTTTTATTATTATTTTATTTTCAATTTCAACTTTTATTTTAATCATAATTATAATTATAATTTTGATTTTGATTTTAATTTCAATTATAATTTTATTTTTGATTTCCATTTCTATTTAACCCTGTATAGGTACGCTCCTCGGACACCCCTTTAAGGGTATACTCGGACGCGAACGACCCCGACGCCAAAAAAAATTCTTGAAAAATCAGTTTTTGCAGTAACCTCTTTTTTTCTTTTGCCAAAAAAACTTCAATGAATGCTTAAAACAACTGTAAAGATAAATACTACTCATCTGCTGAAAAACTATTTATTATAAATATTTTTAAAAAATAAGTAGAAAAAAAAGACCTGACATAAAAATTCATAAAAAAAAGTTTATACATATATACACAAATCCTTTTAGGAATTGATTCTTGAAGGTTTAGGACACATCTTGATGTATTTTGGATGAAGTCAGACCCATGGAGGTGAAGATCTGAAATGAGAAAAAAAGGGTAACTTCTTTTGGCCAAAAAAAGTTGTCCAAATTTCATGAATTTTTTTGGGTACCCAAATGAAATAGGAAGTGGCTAATTTTTTTAGGGAATAAACATATGTTATCCTAAAATAGAAATATGTGAAAAAATCTTCATTATTTTGTAAATTACATTTATATCAGGGGTAATTTTTTGAGTACTTAGAAATTTCGTAAAAAATACATATATTTAATATATAATATGATATTTATGCAGGTAAAAATATACCAAAATATCACAAATTCTATAGGGAGCAAGAATATATATAGATAGGGCAACTTACGCTTCGGATATGTCCACAAAATGGCCACCAACCACACTGACTCAGACTCCCTAATCTGCCACTTGAAATGTAGGAAGGGTATGTCAATTTCAAGGTGTTATTTACTAATCTAATTATTATTGGATATGCATAAAAATTGTATGGTGGGTTGCTGGAAAATTGTCGATTATTTTACGGCTATAAAATTAAAATTCTGACCAAAAAATTTTTTTTGAAGGGAAATAAAATCGAAAAAAAACAAAAATGTGAAACAATATAATATTTTAGCTAAAAAAATTTGATGATATTCAATCAAAAAAGAAGTAAACAAAATTTTCCGACAAATAAACATCTAGAGGAATCATTACTCTGTGATAGTTTCTTAGTACGTAGTCATTTTGAAAGAAATGGGAAAAAACGAAAAAATGGCAATCACCGGAAAATCGAACACATACCTATATATACGCCATATCTGGCTAAAAAAAAGATAGGCATGGGTAGCCAGATCATCTAGAAACACTTTCCAACACTATAAATATATAAGTTTTGCGACACTACTTGCCAATTCCTTACAGTAACATGACTAAGCAAAAAAATGCAAAACAAATAAAAAGGGGCACTCGCGGAAAAATGGCTAACATTCTAATATACGGCATTTCAGAAAAAAAAGAAATTCAGCCACGTGCTAGGCAAACCATCAAGGCACATTTTTCGACAAATAAACATCTAAATGAATCATTACTCTGTGATAGTTCCTTAGTACGTAGTAATTTTGAAAAAAATGGGAAAAAATGAAAAAATGGCAATCACAGGAAAATCGAACACATACCTATATATACGCCATATCTGGCTAAAAAAAAGATAGGCATGGGTAGCCAGATCATCTAGAAACACTTTCCAACACTATAAAATTATAAGTTTTGCGACACTACTTGCCAATTCCTTACGGTAACATGACTAAGCAAAAAAATGCAAAACAAATAAAAAGGGGCACTCGCGGAAAAATGGCCATTCTAATATACGGCATTTCAGAAAAAAAAAATTTCAGCCACGTGCTAGGCAAACCATCAAGGCACATTTTCCGACAAATAAACATATAAATGAATCATTACTATGTGATAGTTCCTTAGTACGTAGTAATTTTGAAAGAAATGGCAAAAAACGAAAAAATGGCAATCACAGGAAAATCTAACACATACTTATATATACGCCATATCTGGCTAAAAAAAAAATAGGCATGGGTAGCCAGATCATCTAGAAACACTTTCCAACACTATAAAAATATAAGTTTTGCGACACTACTTGCCAATTCCTTACGGTAACATGACTAAGCAAAAAAATGCAAAACAAATAAATAGGGGCACTCGCGGAAAAATGCCCAACATTCTAATATACGGCATCTCAGATAAAAAAAAGACATGAACGTGTTAGCCCAACCATCAAGGCACACTTTCTAACACATAAACATGAAAAAAAATCAATAATATACGGCAATTCCTTACTACGTAGTAAATTTTTACAAATATTGAAAAAAAACAGAAATTGGCAACCGCAGTTAAATACCCAATATACCAATAACTACGTCGTATCTGACAAAAACAAAGTCACGCATGGGTAGCCAGATCATCTAGACACACTTTCCAACACTAAAAAAGCAAAAGTTTTACGACACTGTTTGGCAATATCTTACGGAAAAAGGACTTGGCAAAAAAATGAAAAAAAATGAAAAAGGGGCACTCGCGGTAAAATGCCCAACATTCTAATATACGGCATCTCAGATAAAAAAAAGACATGCACGTGTTAGCCCAATCATCAAGGCACACTTTCTAACACATAAACATGAAAAAAAATCAATAATATACGGCAATTCCTTACTAAGTAAATTTTTTTACAAATATTGAAAAAAAACATAAATTGGCAACCGCAGTTAAATACCCAATATACCAATAACTACGTCGTATCTGACAAAAACAAAGTCATGCATGGGTAGCCAGATCATCTAGACACACTTTCCAACACTAAACAAGCAAAAGATTTACGACACTATTTGGCAATATCTTACGCAAAAATGACTTGGCAAAAAAATGAAAAAAAAAAAATGAAAAAGGGGCAGTCGCGGTAAAATGGTCCTCGTGGTGATGAACGACATTTTAACTAAAAAAAAAAATCATGCACATGGTAGCCAAACAATCCATCAAGACTTTCCACAACTGATAACCTATACAAGTTGCACCATTCTACGACAATTTCATAATACGTAATAACTTTGATAATTATGCAAATTACCTTAGAAGGGTAAACTCGGTCGCGCTCGACCCCGACGCGTCCCAGAAATCGGGGAAGGAGTACAGCTACAGCAATGCAAATCTGGACGCTACTAGAGCGTGTAGGGGAGACACCTCCTGCAGGTCGATTACCCACAAATTCAGTCACGGGGATGAGTCACGTGAGAAAAACCTCTTTTTTTTTGACGCTCGGGGTCGCGTACGACCCACCTAATTTTAATTATAACTATAATTATTATTATAATTTCAATTTAAATTTTAATCTTAATTATAATTATATTTATAATTGCAATTTTAATTTTAATTTTAATTATCATAATTATAATGATAATTATAATTATAATTATAATTTTAATTTTAATTTTAATCCTAATTTGAATATTAATTTTTAATTATAATTTCAATCTTAATCATAATTATAATTAATATCATTATCATAATTTCAATTTTAATCCTAATTATAATTATAACTATAAATTTAATTATAATTATAATTTTAATTTCAATTTTAATTTTAATTTTAATTATATCTATAATTTTAATTTTAATCATAATTGTAATTATAATTATAATTTCAATATAATTCTAATTTCAATTTTATTTATAATTCCAATTTGAATTTTAATTTTAATTATTATTATTATTATTATTATTATTATTATTATTATTATTATTATTATTATTATTATTAATATTATTATTATTATTATTATTATTATTTCATTTTTAATTTTAATTATGATTTTAATTTTAATTTTAATTTCAATTATAACTATAATCAGAATTATAATTTTTTAAAAATTTTAGTTTCAATTTTAATATCAATCATAATTTCAATTATAATTAAAATTACAATTTTAATTTTAATTTTAATTTTTATTTTAATCATAATTATAATTATAAGTAAATTCAATTTTAATATCAATTATAATTATAATTATAATTATAATTATAATTATAATTTTAATTTTAATTTGAATTTTTATGATAATTTTAATTTTATTTTCATTTTAATTTCAATTTTAATTTTAATTTCAGTTACAATTTTAATGATAATTATAATTAAAATTATAATTATAATTATAACTATGATTTTAATTTAAACTTGAATTTTAATTTTAATTTTAATTTTAATTTTAATTATATTTATAATTTTAATATTAATTTGAATTATAATTTTAAATTTAATTTCACATTTAATTTTAATTCTAATTTTAATTTTAATTTTTAATATAATTTCATTTTTCATTTTTATTAAAATCATAACCATAATTTTAATTAAAATTATAATAATGATTTTAATTTCAATTTCAATTTTAATTATGTTTTTAGTTTTAATTTTAATTATAATTATAATTATAACTATAATTTTAATTTTAAATATTAATTTTAATTATAATTATAATCATAATTATTATTTTTATTTTTATTTTAATCTCAATTATAATTTTAATTTTAATTTCAATTTTAATTTTAATTTTAATTTTAATTTTAATTTTATATCTAATTTCTAATTTTAATTTTAAATTCAATTACAAGTATAATTATAAGTATAATTATAATAATAATTTAATATTGACTTTAATTTTAATTCAATTTATAATTATAATTTCATTATTATTATAATTATAATTATAATTGAAACCATGATTTTAATTCTAATTTTAATTTTAATTTGAATTTTAATATTATTTTTAAATTTAAATTTTATTATAATTATTATTTTAATTTCAATTTTAGTAATAATTTTAATTATAATTATAATTATGATTATAATTATAATTATTATTATTATTATTATTATTATTATTATTATTATTATTACTATTATTATTATTATTTTAATTTTAATTTCAAATTATAATTACAATTATAATTTCAATTTTAGTTTTAAGTTTAAGTGTTTTTTTAATTTTAATTATAATTATATGTTTAATTTTAATTTTAATTTTAATCATAATTACAAATAAAATTTTAAAATTAATTTTAATTTTAATTTTTTTTAAATTTTGATTTTAATTTCAATTTTTTTTTAATTTTAATTTTAATTTTAATTTCAATTGTAACTATATTTATAATTGTAAATTATAATTTTAATTTTTATTTTTATATCATTCTTAATTATAATTATGATTATAATTATAATTTTAATTCCAATTTTAATTTTAGTTTTAATAATAATTATAATTATAATTATAATTAATACTATTATTACTATTATTATTGTTATTATAATTTTGCTCTTAATTATAATTTTAATTTCTATTTTAAGTTTAATTATAAGCTTAATTTTATTTATAATTTCAATTTTAATTTCAGTTATTATCATAATTATGATTTTAATTTCAATTATAATTTTAATCTTAATTTTTACTTTTATTTTAAATCTAATTAAAATTATAATTGTAATGATAATTCTAATTTTAATTATAATTTTAATTTTAATTTTAATTTTAGATTTTAATTATAATTATAATTATAATTATAATTATGATTTTAATTTTGATTTCAATTTTAATATACATTTTTATTTTTTTCAAGTTTTATTATAAGTTTAATTCCAATTATAATTTTAATTTTAGTTTTAGGTATATTTATAATTATGATTTCAATTTCAATTATAATTTTAATCTTAATTTTTATCTTAATTTTAAATCTAATTATAATTATGATCACAATGATAATTTTAGTTTTAATTTTAATTCTAATTCTAATTCTAATTCTAATTATAATTCTAATTCTAATTATAGTTATAATTATAATTATAATTATAATTATCATTTTAATTTTAATTTTAATTTCAATTCTATATCTAATTTAAATTTTAATACTAATTTTTATGATAATTATAATTTTAATTTTAATTTCAATTTTAATTTTAATTATAATTTTAATTTTAATTTTAATTTAAATTTCAATTATAGTTATAATTATAATTATAATTTTGATTTTAATTTTAATTTTTAATATGATTATAATTATAATTTCAAATTTAATTATAATTATAATTATAATTATAATTATAATTATAATTATAATTATAATTATAATTATAATTATAACTATAATTTCAATTTCAATTTTAATGATAATTTTGATTTTAATTTTATTTCTAATTTCAATTTTGATTTCAATTATAATCATAATGATAATTTCAATCATAATTATAATTTTAATTTTAATTCTAATTTTAATTTTAATTCAATTATAATTAAAATTTTAATCTCAATTTTAATTTCAAATTTAATTTTCATTTAAATTTTAATTTTATTTTTAATTTCCATATTAATTTTAATTTCAATTACAACTATAATCATAATTATAATTATGATAATAATTTTGATTACAATTTTAATTTCAATTTTAATTATAATTATAATTTTGAATGAAATTTAAATTTTAATTTTGATTTAAATTTTATTTATAATTATAATTAAAATTTAGGTTATAATTACAATTATAATATCCATTTTAATTTTAATTATAATTTTAAAATTAATTTTATTTTCAATTATAACTATAATTATAATTTTAATTTCAATTTTATTTTCAATTATAATTATAATTATAATTATCATTATAATTTCATTTTAATTTTAATTTCAATCTTAATATTAATTTCAATTATAATTATAATTATAATAAAAATTATAATTATAATATTTATTATTATTACTATTATTATTATTATTATTATTATTATTATTATTATTATTATTATTATTATTATTATTATTATTATTATTATTATTATTATTATTATTAATATATTTTTAATTTTAATTTTAACTTTAATTTTAATCACAATTGTAATTATAATTTTGATTATAATTTCAATTATAATTATAATTTTGATTTTGATTTCAATTTCAATATTTAATTTTAATTTTGATATCGATTTCTATTTAAATTTTATTTTCAATTTTAATTTTAATTTTAATTTAAATTATAATTATAATTATAATTATAATTTCAATTTTAATTTTAATTTTAATTATATTTATATTCATAATTGCAATTATAATTATAATTATAATTATAATTATAATTATAATTATAATTATAATTATAATTATAATTATAATTATAATTATAATTATAATTATAATTATGTTTTTAATTATAATTATAATTATAATTGTAATTGTAATTTTAATTTTAATTGTAATCTAAATTTGAATTTTAATTTTAGTTATAATTTTAATATTGATTATAATTATAATCAATATTATAATCATAATTAGAATTATAATTTTAATTTTAATTATAATTATATATATATATATATATATATATATATATATATATATATATATATATATATATATATATATATATATATATATATATATATATATATATATATATATATATATATATATATATATATATATATATATATATATATATATATATATATATATATATATATATATATAATTATAAATATAATTATAATTATCATTTTACTTTTAATTTTATTATAATCTTTATCTTAATTTTTATTTTATTTCTAAACATAATTTTAATATTAATATTAATTTTAATTATAATTATAATTATGATTAAAATTATAATTATAATTTCAATTTTAATTTTAATTTAAATTTCAATATCAATTTTAAGTTTAATTTTAATTTTAATTTTAATTTTGATTATATTTATAATTATGATTATAATTTAAATTTAAATTTTAATTTTAATATTAATTATAAATATAATTTTAATTTCATTTTTTATTTTTATTTAATTTTAAATTTAATTTCAATTTTATTTCAAATTCTAATTTTAATTTTAATTTTAAATATAATATTAAATTTAATTTGATTTTAATTATAATTATAATTTCAATTTTAATTTTAATTTTAATTTCAATTTTAAACATAATTATAATTATAAGTAAAATATTTATTCTAAATCTAACTTCAATTTTATTTTTAAATATAATTATATTTATAACTCTAATTCTGATTGTAATTCTAATTCTGATTCTAATTTTCCTTTTAATTTTACATTTAATTTCAATGTTAATATCAATATTAATTTTAATTTTAGTTTTTATTTTAATATCAATTTCCATATTAATTATTATTTTAATTTTAATTTTATTTCTAATTTTAATTTTAATCTTAATTTCAATTGTAACTATAATTATAATTGTAAATATTAATTTTAATGTTATTTTTTATTAAAATTATTGTTATAATCATAATTATCATTTAATTTTCAATTTCAATTTTAATATTGATTTTAATTTCATTCTTAATTATAACTATGATTATAATTATAATTTTAATTTCAATTTTAATTTTAGTTTTAATAATAATCTTAATAATTATTATAATTAATACTATTTTTATTATTATTATTATTGTTATTATAATTATAATCTTAATTATAATTTTAATTTTTATTTCAAGTTTAATTATAAGTTTAATTTTTATTATAATTTCAATTTTAATTTTAGTTTTTATTATAATTATGATTTTAATTTCAATTATGATTTTAATTTTGATTTTATTTCTATTTTAAATCTAATTATAATTATAATTGTAATGATAATTTTAAATTTAATTATAATTTTAATTATAATTATAATTTTAGATTTTAATTATAATTATAATTATAATTATAATTTTAATTATAATTATGATTTTAATTTTAATTTCAATTTTAATTTCAATTTTTATTTTTTTTTCAAAATAATTTTAATTTTAGGTATATTTATATTATGATTTCAATTTCAATTATAATTTTAATTTCTATTTTAATTTTAATTTCAATTCTAATTCTAATTATAATCGCAATGATAATTTTAGTTTTAATTTTAATTATAATTTTAATTATAATTCTAATTCTAATTCTAATTAAAATTATAACTTTAATCCTATATCTAATTTTATTATTAATATTAATTTTTATGATAATTATAATTTTAATTTTAATCTTAATTTCAATTATAATTTTAATTATGATTATAATTTTTATTTTTATTTCAATTTTTAATATAATTATAATTATAATTTCAAATTTAAATATAATTATAATTATAATTATATTCATAATTATAATTATAATTATGATCTTAATTTCAATTTCAATTTTAATGATAATTTTAATTCTAGTTTTTTTTTTTAATTTTAATTTTGATTTCAATTTTAATCAAAATGATAATTATAATTATAATTTTAATTCTAATTTCAATTTAAATTTTAATTTGAAATATAATTATCCATATATTTAAATTTCAATTTTAATTTCAAATTTAATTTTAATTTGAAATATAATTATATTTACAATTCTAATTCTGATTCTAATTCTAATATTGATTTTAATTTTAATTTTAACTTTAATTATAATTATGACTATAATTTTGATTTTAATTTTAATATTAAATAAATTTCAATTTTAATTTAATTTTTAATTTAAATCATGAATCTAATTTTAATTTTGATTTTAGTTTTAGTTTTAATTTCAAATATAATTATAATTATAATTATAATTTTGATTCTAATTTTGATTTCAATTTTAATTTCAATTTTAATTATATTTATAATTTTAATTTGAATCATAATTATAATTATGATTTTAATTTTAATTTTACCTTTAATTTTAATTATAATTATTATTATTATTATTATTATTATTATTATTATTATTATTATTATTATTATTATTATATTAATTATAATTTAAATTTTAATTATGATTTTGATTTTAATATTAATTTTAATTATAACTATATTTATAATCATAATTTTTTTAAATTTTGATTTTAATATTAATTATAATTTTGATTGTAATAATAATTATAATTTTAATTTTAATTTTAATTTTAATTTTAATTTTAATTTTGATCACAATTATAATTATAATTTTAAATTTTACTTTAATTTCAATTTTAATTATAATTATAATTATAATTATAATTTCAATTTTGATATTAATTTTTATTATAATTATAATTTTGATTTTAATTTCAATTTCCATTTTAATTATAATTTCAATTTCAATTTTAAAGATAATTCTAATTTCAATTATAATTATAATTATATTATAATTATAATTATGATTTTAATTTTAATTTTAATCTTAATTTCAGTTTTAAATTTCATTAAAATTTTAATTTTCATTTTAAATTTAATTTCAATTTTAAATATTATTTTAAACTTAATTTTAATTGAATTTATAACCATAATTTTAATTAAAATCATAATAATAATTTTAATTCCAATATTAATTATAGTTTTAGTTTTAATTTCAATTTTGAATATAATTATAATTGTAATTTCAATCTTTATTTTATTTCAATTATAATTATAGTTATATTTATAATTATAATTTTTATTTCAATTTTAATCATAATTATAATTTTAATTTTAATTCTAATTTTAATTTTAATTTAATTATAATTAAAATTTTAATATCAATTTTTATTTCAACTCTAATTTTTATTTAAATTTTAATTTTATTTTTAATTTCGATAATAATTTTAATTCCAAATACAACTGTAATCATAATTATAATTATGATAATAATTTTAATTATAATTTTAATTTCAATTTTAATTATAGTTATAATTTTAAATGAAATTTAAATCTCAATTTTGATTTAAATTTTATTTATAATTATAATTAAAATTTAAAGTTATAATTACAATTATAATTTCCATTTTAATTATAATTATAATTTTAATTTTAATTTTATTTTCAATTATAACTATTATTATAATTTCCATTTTAATTTTAATTTCAATTATAATTATAATTATAATTATAATTTAATTTTAATTTTGATTTCAATCTTAATGTTAATTTCAATTATAATTATAATTATAATTATAATTTTAATTATAACATTTATTATTATTATTATTATTATTATTATTATTATTATTATTATTATTATTATTATTATTATTATTATTATTATTATTATAATCTTAATTTTAATTTTAACTTTAATTTTAATCACAATTATAATTATAATTTTAATTTTAATCACAATCATAATTATAATTTTGATTTTAATTTCAATTATAATTATAGTTTTGATTTCAATTTCAATTTTAATATTTAATTTTAATTTTGATATCAATTTCCATTTAAATTTTAATTTCAATTTTAATTTTAATTTTAATTTAGATTTTAATTTTGATCATAATTATAATTCCAATTTTAATTCGAACTTTAATTATGATTATATTTATAATTGCAATTATAATTATAATTATAATTATAATTATAATCATAATTATAATTTTCATTATAATTTTGTTTTTAATTATAATTATAATTATAATTATAATTGTAATTTTAATTTTAATTTGAATCTTAATTTGAATTTTAATTTTAGTCATAATTTTAATATTAATTATAATTATAATTAATATTATAATAAAAATTAGAATTATAATTTTGATTTTAATTATAATTATATATAATTATAAATATATTTATAATTATCATTTTACTTTTAACTCTATTTTAATCTTAATCTTAATTTTCATTTTATTTCTAAACATAATTTTAATATCAATTTTAATCATAATTATAATTATGATTAAAATTATAATTAGAATTAGAATTTAAATTTTAATTTTAATTTAAATTTCTATATCAATTTTAACTTTAATTTTAATTTTGATTATAATTATAATTATGATTATAATTTAAATTTTAATTTTAAATTTAATATTAATTATAAATAAGATTTTAATTTAAATTTTTATTTTAATTTAATTTTAAATTTATTCTCAATTTTAATTTTAATTCTAATTTTAATTTCAATTTTAAACATAATTATAATTATAAGTAAAATATTTATTTTAATTTTAACTTCAATTTTCTTTTTAAATATAATTATATTTATAACTCTAATTCTGATTCTAATTCTAATTCTAATTCTAATTTTTCCTTTTAATTTTACTTTTAATTTTAATGTTAATATTAATATTAGTTTTAGTTTTAGTTTTTATTCTAATAATAATTTCAATATTAATTATTATTTTAATTTTAATTTTCATTTTAATTCTAATTTTAATCTTGATTTTACTTTTAATTTAATTTATAATTATAATTTTATTATAATTATGATTATAATTATAAATATAACTATGATTTTAATTTGAATTTTAATTTTAATTTTAATTTTAATTTTAACATTATTTCAAATTAATTTTTTATTATAATTATAATTATAATTTCAATTTCAATTTCAATTTTAATTTTTATTATTATTATTATTATTATTATTATTATTATTATTATTATTATTATTATTATTATTATTATTATTATTATTATTATTATTATTATTACCTTAATTAGAATTTTATTTCTAATTTATATTTTAATTGTAATTTCAAGAGTTATTTTATTTTCAATTATAATTATAAGTTTAATTTTAATTTTAATTTTAATTCTAATTTTAATTATGATTGTAATAAAAATTTTCATTTTGATTTTAATTTTAATTTTGGTTTTAATTTTAATTTTGTTTTTAATTTTAATTTCAATTTTAATTTCAATTATAATTATAATTATAATTTTCGTTATAATTACAATTTTATTTTAATCTTAATTATAATTCTCATTTCAATTTTAGTTTTATTTTGATCTTGATTTAATTTTTAATTATTACTATAATTATAATTTTAATTTTAATTTCAATCAGTTTTAATTATAATTATAATTATAATTTTGATTTCAATTTTAATTTCAATTTCAGTTTTAATTATAATTATAATTTTAATTTTAATTTTAATCATAATTTCAATTTTATTTTAATTCTAAATATCATTTTATTTTAATATTAATTTTAATCATAATTTTAATCATGATTATAATTATAATTATAATTATAATTTAAATTTTAATCTTAATCTAAATTTCAATATTAATTTTAATTTAAATTTCAATTTTGAATATAATTATGATTATAGTTTTAATTTCAATTTTAATTTTAATTTCAATTTTAATTATAATTTTTATTTTTATTTTAATCATAATTTTATTATCAATTTTAATTATAATTTTATTTTTGATTTTAATTATAATCTTATTTAAAATTATAATTTCCCTTTTGATAATCATAATTTTAATTATAATTATATGTATAAATATAATTTTGATTTAAATTTTAATTTTAATTTAATTCTAATTTTGATTATGATTATAATTATAATTATAATTATAATTCTGATTCCAATTCTAATATTAATTTCAATATTAATTTTAACTTTAATTATAATTATGATTATAATTTGAATTTGAATTTTAATATTAATTTTAATTTTGATTTTATTTTCAATTTAAATTATGATTTTAATTTTCATTTTGATTTTAATATTAGTTCCAATTTCAGTTATAATTAAATTATAATTATACATACAATTTTGATTCTAATTTTAATTTGGATTTAAATTTTAATTTTAATTTTAAATTTAATTTTAATTTTAATTATTATTATTATTATTATTATTATTATTATTATTATTATTATTATTATTATTATTATTATTATTATTATTATTATTATTATTATTATAATCTTAATTATAATTTTAATTTTAATTTCAATTTCAATTATAATTATAATTATAAGTATAATAATAATTTTAATCATAATTTTGATTTTGATTATGATTTTAATTTTAATTTTAATTTTAATTATAATTATAATGATAATTTTAATTTTAATTTTAATTTCAATTATGACTTTAATTTCAATTTTAATTTTAATTATAATTATAATTTTAATTTTAATTTTAATTTTAATTTTAATTTTAATTTTAATTTCAATTTTAATCATAATTATAATTTTAATTTTAAATTTAATTCTAATTTCAATAATAATTATAATTATAATCATAATTATAATTATAATTATAATAATAATTATAATATTAATTTTAATTTTATTTTCAATTTTAATTTTAATTTTAATCTTAATTATCATTATAATTTCAATTATAATTATAATTATTATTATTATTATTATTATTATTATTATTATTATTATTATTATTATTATTATTATTATTATTATTATTATTATTATTATTATTATTATTATTAAAATCCTAATTACAATTTTAATTTTGATTTCAATTTTAATTTTAATTTCAATATAAACTTTAATTTCAATTTTAATTTTAATTTCAATTTTAATTTTATTTATAATCTTAATTTTAATTTTAATTTTAATTTTATTTAAATTTTAAATTTAATTTTAATTTTAATTTTAATTTTAATATAAATATTAATTTTAATTCTAATTTTAATAATAATTTCAATATTAATTATAATTCTAATTTCAAATTCAATATTAATTTTAATTCTAATTTTAATCTTGTTTTTAATTTTAATTTTAATTTTAATTTCAACTATAATGATGATTATAATTATAATTATAATTTCAATTTTAATTATAATCATGATTATAATTATGATTATAATTATAATTATAATTTTCATTCTAATTTTAATCTAATTTATGAGCATCATTGTATTATTATTATAATTAAAATTGTAATTGTAACAATGATTGTAATTATAATTATAATTATAATTATTATTATTATTATTATTATTATTATTATTATTATTATTATTATTATTATTATTATTATTATTATTATTATTATTTTAATTTTCATTTTAACTTTAATTTTAATCAAAACTATAATTATAATTTTGATTTTAATTTCAATTTCAATTTTAGTTTTAATTTTCATTTTAATTTCTATATAAATTTCAAATTTAATTTCAATATTAATTATAATTATAATTATAATTATAATTATAATTTCAATTTCAATTCTAATTTTAATCATAATTATATTTATAATTGCAATTTTAATTTTAATTTTAATTGTAATTATAATTATCATTATAATTATAATTATAATTATAATTTTAATTATAATTATAATTTTAATTTCAATTTTAATTTTTATCTTAATTATAATTATAATTTCAATTTTAATTATAATTGTAATTAAAATTACAATTATAATTATCATGATGATTATTATTATTATTATTATTATTATTATTATTATTATTATTTTTATAATCCTAATTATAATTTTAATTTTGATTTCAATTTTAATTATAATCTTAATTTAAACTTTAATTTTAATTTTAATTTTAATTTCAATGCTAATTTTATTTTTAATTTCTATTTTAATTTTAATT
Source organism: Palaemon carinicauda (assembly GCF_036898095.1). NCBI lineage: Eukaryota > Metazoa > Arthropoda > Malacostraca > Decapoda > Palaemonidae > Palaemon > Palaemon carinicauda. The sequence continues at coordinate 147,727,044 of NC_090735.1, read as the reverse complement.
TTAATTCTAATTTTAAATTTAATTTCTATTTTAATTTTAATTGTCAATATAATTTCAATTTTAATTCTGATTTTAATTATAATTATAATTACAATTTTAATTTTAATTTTAATTTCAATTTAAATATAATTATAATTATAAGTAAAATATTTATTTTATTTTATCTTAAATTTTTTTCAAATATAATTATATTTATAATCCTAATTATGATTCTAATTCTAATTCTAATTTTAATTTTACTTTCAATTTTACTTTTACTTATAATTTTGATATTAATATTAATTTTAATTTTAATAATAATATTAATTTCAATATTGATTATTAGTTTAATTTCAGTTTCAATTTTAATTCTAATTTTAATATTAATTCCAATTATAAAGATAATTATAATTATATATTTATTATTATTTTAATTTTAATTACAATTATAATTATATTTTTCATTTTAATTTTAATCTTGATTTTAATTTCTATTTAATTTATAATTATAATTTTTTTATTATTTTAATTATAATTGTAATTATAACTATGATTTTAATTTTAATTTTAATTTTAATGCTGATTTTGATTTTAATATTAATTATAATTTTTATTATTATTATAATTATAATTTAAATTTAAATTTTAATTTTAGTTTTAATCATAATTATAAATATGATTTCAAATTTTATTTTAATTTCAATTTTAATTATAATTATAATTATAATTATAATTTTAATTTTATTTTAAATTTTTATCATAATTTTAATTTTGATTTAAATTTTTATCATAATTTTAATTTTAATTTTAATTTCAATTCCCATTTTAATTCTAATTTCAATTCCAATTTTAATGATAATAGTAATTTCAATTATAATTATAATTATAATTATAATTATAATTTTAATATCAATTTTAATATTAATTTCAATTTTAATTATAATCTTAATTTTAATTTTGATTTTAAATTTTATTTAAATAATAATTTTAATTTTAATTTTAATTTCAATTTTAAATATTATTTTAATTTAAATTTTAAGTAAAATTATAACCATAATTTCAATTAAAATCATAATAATAATTTTAATTTCAATTTTAATTATAGTGTTAGTTTTAATTTTAATTTTAAATATAATTATAATTGTAATTTTAATTTTAGATATAATTATAATTGTAATTTCAATTTTTATTTAATTTCAATTATAATTATACTTATATTTATAATTATAATTTTTATTTTTATTTTAATCATAATTATAATTTTAATTTTAATTTTAATTTTAATTTTATTTTAATTATAATTAAAGTTTTAATCTCAATTTTAATTTAAAATTCAATTTTTATTTAAATTTAAATTTTATTTTTAACTTCGATTTTAATTTTAATTTCAATTAAAACTATAATTATAATTATAATTATGATAATAATTTAAATTTCAATTTTAATTATAATTTAATTTTGAAGGAAATTTAAATTTTAATTTTGATTTTGATTTTATTTATAATTATAATTAAAATTTAAGTCATAATTACAATTATAATTTCCATTTTAATTTTAATCATAATTTCAATTTTAATTTTATTTTCAAATATAACTATAATTATAATATCAATTTTAATTTTAATTCCAATTATAATTATAATTATAATTATAATTATAATTTTAATTTTATTTTAATTTTGATTTCAATCTTAATTTTAATTTCAAATTAAGATTAAAATTAAAATTAAAAATATAATTATAATTATAATTATAATTAAAAACAAAATTATAATTATAATTAAAATTATAATTATGATTATAATTATAACATTTATTTATATATTATTATTATTATTATTATTATTATTATTATTATTATTATTATTATTATTATTATTATAATCCTAATTATAATTTTAATTTTAATTTTAACTTTAATTTTAATCACAATTTTAATTTTAATTCCAATTTTAATTATAATCATAATTATAATTTAAGTTTTACTTTTAATTTTAATTATATTTATATTTATAATTACAATATTAATAATTATAATTATAATTTTGATTATAATTATAATTATAATTATAATTTTGTTTTTAATTATAATTATAATTATAATTATATTTTTAATTTTAATTTTAATCTTAATTTGAAATTTAATTTTCGTTATAATTTTAATTTTAATTATAATTATAATTAATATTATAATGAAAATTAGAATTATAATTTTAATTTTAAACATAATTATAATTATGAATGAAATTATAATTATAATTATAATTTTAATTTTAATTTTAATTTAAATTTCAATAACAATTTTAATTTTAATTTTAATTTTAATTTTAATTTTGATTATAATTATAATTATGATTAAAATTTTAAATTTAATTTTAATTCTAATAATAATTATATATATAATTTTAATATCAATTTTAATTTTAATTTAATATTAAATTTTATTTCAATTTTAATTTTAATTTTAATTTTAAATATAATTTTAAATTTAATTTGATTTTGATTATAATTATAATTTTGATTTTGATTTTGATTTTAATTTCACTTTTAAACATAATTATAATTATAAGTAAAATATATTTTTTTAATTTTAACTCAAATTTTTTTGAATATAATTATATTTATAACTCTAATTCCGATTCTAATTCTAATTCTAATTTTAATTTTACTTTTACTTTCACTTTTTATTTTAATATTAATATTAATGTTAATTTTAATTTTAGGTTTTATTTTAATATTAATTTCAATATTAATTATTATTTAAATTTTAATTTTCATTTCAATTCTAATTTTAATTTTGATTTTAATTCTAATTTAATTCATAATTATAATTTCATTATAATTATAATTATAATTTTAATTATAACTAATATATTAATTTCAAGTTTGATTTTAATTTTAATTTTAATTTCAATATTAATTTTAAATTTATTTTTTTATTATTATTATAATTATAATTTCAATTTTAATTTCAATTTCAATTTTAATTTTAGTTATAATTATTATTATTATTATTATCATTATTAATATTATTATTATTATTATTATTATTATTATTATTATTATTATTATTATTATTATTATTATTATAACCTTCATTAGAATTTAATTCTAATTTTAATTTCAATTATAATTAAAATTACAATTTTAATTTTAATTCTAATTTTAATTTGTTTTTTAATTCTAATTATAATTATAAGTTTAACTTTAATTTTAATTTTAATTTTAATTTTTATTATAATTTTAATTTTATATTTAATTTTAATTTTATTTTCAATTATAACTATAATTATAATTCTAGTTATAATTATAATTTCAATTTCAATCTTAATTATAATTCTCATTTCAATTTTAGTTTTATTTTAATTTTAACTTTATTTTTAATTATAACTAAAATTATAATTTTAACTTTAATTTTAATTTCAGTTTCAATTATAATTATAATTTAAATTTTGATTTTAATTTCAATTTTAATTTTAATTTCAATTTTATTTTCAATTTTAATTATGATTTTAATTTTAATTTTAATTTTAATTTTAATTTAAATATTTATATTAATTTTAATTTTAATTTTGATAATAAATTCAATATTAATTATAATTTTAATTTAGAATTCAATTTTAATTTTAATTTTAATTTTAATTTTAATTTCAATTATAATTATAATTATAATTATAATTATAATTATAATTATAATTATAATTATAATTATAATTATAATTATAATTTTAATTCTAATTTTAATCTTGATTTTAATTCTAATTTAAATTTTAAATTCAACAATAATGATGATTATGATTTTAATTATAGTTTTAATTATAATTATAATTATAATTATAATTATAATTCTCAATTTAATTTTAATTTAATTTATGATTACCATTGTATTATTATTATTATTAGAATTGTAGTTATAACTATGATTGTAATTTTAATTATAATTATAATTATAGTTATTATTATTATTATTATTATTATTATTATTATTATTATTATTATTATTATTATTATTATTATTATTATTATTATTATTATTATTATTATTATTATTATTATTATTATTATTATTATTATCATTATTATAATAATCTTAATAATAATTTTAATTTTAATTTTAACTTCAATTTTAATCACAATTATAATTATAATTTTGATTTTAATTTCAATATCAATTTTAATTTTAATTTTGATTTTAATTTCTATCTAAATATGAAATTTGATTTTAATTTTATTCATAATTATAATTCTAATTATAATTATAATTTTAATTTTAATTTTAATTTTAATTATAATTATATTTCTAATTGCAATTTTAATTTTAATTTTAATTGTAATTATAATTATAATTATAATTATATGTATAATTTTGTTTTTAATTTTAATTATAAATATAATTATTATTATAATTATAATTATGATTATAATTTTAATTTTAAATTTAATCTTAATTTGAATCTTAATTTAATTTAAATTATAATTATAATCATAATCATAATTATAATTATTATTATAAACATAATTATAATTATGATTTCAATTTTAATTTTAATTTTAATTCTAATTATAATTATAATTATAATTTTAATTTTAATTTTAATTCTAATCATAATTTTAATTTTAATTTTAATTCTAAATATCATATTAATTTTACTTTTAATTTTAATCGTAATTTTAATCATGATTCTAATTATAATTATAATTTTAATTTTAATCATAATTTAAATTTCAATTTTAATTTTAATTTTAATTTTAATTTTGAATATAATTATGATTATAATTTTAATTTCAATTTTAATCTCAATTATAATTATAATTACAATTGTAATATTAATTATAATTCTAATATGAATATGAATTTTAATTTTGATTATAATTATAATTATAATTATGATTATTATGGTTATTATAATTATAATATTAATTTTAATATTAATTTTAAGTTTAATTCTATTTTAAATTTTAATTTTGATTATAATTTAAATTAAAATTTCAATTATAATTTAAATTTTAATTTCACTTTTAATTTTAATTTTAATTTTAATCATAATTCTAATTTTAATTTTAATCATAATTTTAATTTAAATTTTAATTTTAGTTTTAATTCTAACTTTATTTAAAATTATAATTTTAATTTTGATATTAATCTTTATTATGATTATAATTTTAATTATAATTATAAGTATAATTATAATTTTTATTTTTATTTTTATTTTAATTTTAATTTTAATTTTGATTATGATTATAATTATAATTATAATTATAATTATAATTCTGATTCTGATTCTAATTTTAATTTTAATTTTGATTAAAATTTTAACTTTAATTATAATTATGATTATAATATTAATTTGAATTTTGATTTTAATTTGAATTTTAATTTTCATTTCAATTTCACTTTCAATTATAATTATAATTATAATTATAATTATAATTTCAATTGTAATTTTAATTTTAATTCTAACTTTAATTTTGATTATGATTATGATTATAATTATAATTCTGATTTTAATTTTAATTTTAATTTTAATTTTAATTTTAACTTTAATTATAATATGATTATAATTATAATTTGAATTTTAATATCACTTTTAATTTTATTCTAATTTTATTTTTAATTTAAATTATGATTTTAATTTTAATTTTGATTTTAATTTTAGTTCTAATTTCAATTATAATTATAATTATAATTATAATTACAATTTTAATTCGAATTTTAATTTTGATTTAAATTTTAATTTTAATTTTAAATTTAATTTTAATTTCAATTTTAATTTTAAATTTAATCTTAATTTTAATTATTATTATTATTATTATTATTATTATTATTATTATTATTATTATTATTATTATTATTATTATTATTATTATTATTATTATTATTTTAATTTTAATTTCAATTTCAATTATATTTTCAATTATAAGTATAATAATAACTTTAATCTTAATTTTTATTTTATTTATGATTTTAATTTTAATTTTAATTTTAATTATAATGATAATTTTAATTTTAATTTTAATTTCATTCAGGATTTTAATTTCAATTTTAATTTTAATTATAATTATAATTATAATTTTAATTTTAATTTCAATTTTAATTTTAATCATAATTATAATTATAATTTTAAATTTAATTATAATTTCAATATTAATTATAATTATAATTATAATTATAATTTTGATTTTAATTTTCATTATAATTTTAATTTTAATTTAAATTTTAATTCCAATTTTAATTTTAATTTCAATTTCAATTTTAATGATACTTTTTTTTAATTATAATTATAATTATAACTATAATTTTAATCCTAATTTTGATTTTAATTTCAATTTTAATTCTAATTTTAATCTTAATTATAATTATAATTTCATTTCTAATTTTAATCATAATTATAATTATAATGATAATAATAATTATTATTATTATTATTATTATTATTATTATTATTATTATTATTATTATTATTATTATTATTGTTATTATAATTTTAATTTTGATTTCAATTTTAATTTCTAATTCATTTTAATTATAATTTACATTTAAACTTTAATTTTAATCTAAATTTTAATTTCAATTTTAATTCAAATTATATTTTTAATTTTAATTTTAATTTTAATTCTAATTTTAAATTTAATTTCGATTTTAATTTTGATTTTAAAAATAATTTTAATTTTAATTTTGATTTTGATTATAATTATAATTACAATTTTAATTTTGATTTTAATTCCAATTTAAATATAATTATAATTATATGTCAAATATTTATTTTAATTTTAACTTCAATTTTTTTAAATATAATTATATTTATAATCTGAATTAGGATTCTAAATCTAATTCTAATTTTAATTGTACTTTTAATTTTACTTTTGCTTATAATTTTGATATCAATGTTAATTTTAATTTTATTTTAATATTAATTTCAATATTAATTACTATTTTAATTTTAGTTTCAATTATAATTCTAATTTCAATCTTAAGTCCAATTATAAAGATAATTATAATTATAAATTTAATATTAATATTAATTTTAATTGCAATTATAATTATAATTTTCATTCTAATTTTAATCTTGATTTTAATTTCAATTTAATTTATGATTATAATTTTATTATTATTTTAATTATAATTGTAATTATAACTATGATTTTAATTTTAATTTTAATTTTAATTTTCATTTCAATTTTTATTTTGATATTAATTTAAAATTTAATTTTTATTATAATTATAATTATAATTTAAATTTTAATTCTAATTTTAATTATAATTATAATTATCAATATTATTATTATTATTATTATTATTATTATTATTATTATTATTATTATTATTATTATTATTATTATAATCTTAATTATAATTTCAAATCTAAATTTAATTTCAATTATATTTATAATTATAATTTCAATTTTAATTCTAATTTTAAGATTTATTTTATTTTTAATTATAATTATAAGTTTAATTTTAATTTCAATTTTGATTTTAATTTTGATTTTATTTCTAATTTTAATTTTAATATTAATTTCAATTATGATTATATTCATAATTTTATTTATAATTTAAATTTTAATTTTAATCTTAATTATAATTTTAAACTTAATTTTAGTTCTAATTTTAATTTCAATTTTATTTTTAATTATAACTATAATTATAATTTTAATTCTAATTTTAATTTCAATTATAATTATGATTATAATTATAATCATATTTTTAGTTTTAATTTTAATTTCATTATTAATTTTAATTTCAATTTTGATCTCAATTTTAATTTCAACTTTAATTTTGATTTTAATTATAATTATAATTTAAATTTCCATTTTAATTTTAATTTCAATTTTAAATATAATTATAATTATAATGGAAATTTGAATTTTGATTTTAACTTTAATTTTAATTTTAAATATAATTATATTTAAAATTCTAATTTTCATTATAATTCTAATTCTAATTCTAATTCTAATCTTACTTCTAATTTTAATTTTAATTTTAATTCCAATATTATTATTAATTTTAATTTTAATTTTAATATTAATTTCAATATTAATCATAATTTTATTTTCAAATTTAATGTTAATTTTAATTTTAATTCTAATTTTAGTTTCAATTTCAATTCTAATTCTAATTCTAATTCTAATTCTAATTCTAATTCTAATTATAATTATAATTATAATTATAATTGTAATTATAATTATAATTATAATTTTAATTCTTATTTTAATCTTGATTTTAATTCTAATTTTAATTTTAATTTTAACTATAAAGATAGTACTTATTATAATTATAATTATAATTATAATTATAATTATAATTATAATTATAATTAAAATTATAATTATAATCATAATCATAATTATAATTATAATTATAATTATAATTATAATTATAATTATAATTATAATTTTCTTTCTAATGTTAATCTTGATTTTTATCTTATTTTAATTTTTGATCACAATTTTATTATTATTATAACTAAAATTGTAAAGATAACAATGATTTTAATTTCAATTTTAATTTTAATTTTAAATTTAATTTTAGTTTTTATTGAAATTATAATTTTAATTTTAATTTTATTTTTATTCCAAATTTAATGATAATTATATTTTTAATTTTAATTTTTATTGAAATAATATCTTCAATTTTAATATTTATTTTAATCATTATTATAATTATAATTTCAATTTTAATTTCAATAATGATATCAATTTTGTTTTTAATATTAATTATCATTTTAATTTTAATTATAATTATATTTTTAATTTTGATT
>NC_090735.1:147679697-147702197 GCF_036898095.1 Palaemon carinicauda | reverse complement strand
ATGCTAGGTACCACCAGTAAGAGTATGAAATTCGTTTCTGCTGCCCGAGTTTCATTGAGGTGAAAGGCATGATCGTCAAATGCTTTAATCAAGGAAGAGACTCGTGTTAAAATCCCTTCCCAGATGAAAGGGTGCATTACTTGCTATTACTTGTGGTGTGAAAGGGTTATGATTACTTGCTTGCTGCACTTTTCAATATTGGAAAACTGAAAAGAAAGGGGGAAGAGAAGCAAAGGACTTAACCGCACCAAAACATCCTCAGGCTCCGCTTTTCAAAAGATTTGCAAGGCACAGAAATTGCAAAAAAAAAAAAATGATAGTGTAGATTGGACTGAAAAAAAAATGTGTTAAAAGAAAGGACCTTTGTAACAACTCTCGTGCATTTGGTATACATATTCTGTCATATAGTAAGCAATATTTTTCAAGAGTATGAATTGAAATGAATTGGGTATGCAAAGGGAAACTTGAAGAGCGGATTTATAGAATATATGACTGCAAATTGAATCTAAAATTTCATGGAAATGTTTCACCAGGAGAGATGCTAATTCGAGAAAGGTAATAATAAAATAGTTACATAAAAGCAAGCCAATAGCATGATTGAGAAAATAAATAATTTACATTCAAGGAAAACGCAATTTTTTGCAATTGGAATAAGTATTTTGAAGGGATGTGGACTGTACAAGAAATGTGAAAGACAGTTATGGCTTATAAGGTGGTTACATTTGCATCAGAAAAACTGGTCATCCACCTGTGTCCTAAGAGTATTAGAAGTGAAAAAGTTGCATTTATATTAAGAGTATATTTAGTTCGGTTTTATAGAATACCCTGGATCATGGCTAATTCTTGAAGATATAGATGAGAATCAAGTATAATAGCATCAAATGATACGGCTGCCTGAGGCAATGGTATGGATGTTAGAGCTATATATTCTAAAAGTAACTTCTTTCCTAAGAGGTATTTTTTATCTTAATGCTTGCTACACCCTCATCAACTCAAAGACTCTACGCCTTCATTCCCATGTTAGCAGTGCTGCCTGAAGGAAGGAAATATATTCATTAGATGATGATGATACTATTGAACACCAATCCATAATTAGTGCTTGTATTCCCGCAATTCAATTTACAAATATTTTCATTGCATTAACTACTTTATCCTGTTTTATATTAACGCAGTCAATAAACACCCCTTACATATAGTAGTCTTAAGAAATTGTCATATAATAAATTTGAAAATAAATGGACGGTTATAATGTAAAAGGAAAAAATCTGCACCGAATCATTATATAATTTAATTCCTTATATTCTCAAGTGAGCGCACTTATAAAGAAAAATAATGCCAAATTTAATACTTTGAAAATTGAAAATGTTGCCAAAAGATTTGATAGTTTTACAGCAAATATTTATTTCAATAATTAATTCTTTCATCATTTATCAAATTTTCTTTTTAGTGCATAATATAAAGCATAAAAACCTTCTTATTTAGTGAAGCTAAAAAAAAAAAATCATGATTTATTCATTGGAAGTATGATTTTTCTTCAATAGAGAATATGTAATCATTATAGACATATTCTAAGTATCATTGAAGAAAGATATTGTCTATTCCCTTGCATTGAATTCATTAGGTTTATTCTCATGAAGTTGTTGCAAAGTATATTTTTGATTCGAATTTCCAAAAATTTTTTACTGATCTCACAGACATCTCCCAGGGCAAACAGAAATTTCCCCTAAAAAGATATATTATACTTTGCTAGTCATCTCAAGTCATGTAATAATTTTGGCCGTTGGTTTATGTGATCCTTATTAAGTATAAGATTCATAATGTAATGATATGATAATACAACCGGTATGCCCCTAAGCTCAGTCTTGATTTTCGTGGGATATCACTACTTAGTACGACTCTTTTGTTCCTGGTGCCATGCTTAGCTGGCGTAATCTTCTTATATTCCATGGGTAGAGAGAGAGAGAGAGAGAGAGAGAGAGAGAGAGAGAGAGAGAGAGAGAGAGAGAGAGAGAGAGGTACATTATTTTCTATTAGTAAGATCCATAATCCATTCCAAGTACCATAGGCTATTCCACCTCGAATTAATCTATGGTAAAGGTGGTGTTTGATGATGAACAAGAAGACCGATACATAGAAGAGAATAAAGAGAAAAATATGCGAGTAATCAATTCATAAAGGTTGTTGGTATATGATAGATAAATAGAGGTAAATAGTGCAGATAAAATGCCTTCGTTATCCTTCAGAGTCTTATTGGTATTTGTCTAGAGAAGTAAAAGTGCTGTCGAAGAAAGGTGACAGCATCATTAATTATTTTTGGTGAATTTTATGACAGAGTATTTTCATCGCCTATTTTTCACTAAAAATGGAAGTGTCTCTATGGCCGTTTTTGGTGTTCTGGAAATTGTGAATTTCAGATTAATTACCGATTGACACTGACAATCGCACAGTTGCAAAATCAACAACGAATTCAGTGAAAATACAGACACACACAGGCAGGCAGTTATATGCACACACATACACACCCACCCACACACACACACACACACACACACACACATATATATATATATATATATATATATATATATATATATATATATATATATATATATATATATATATATATATATACATATATATATAGATATATATATATCTATATATATATATATATATATATATATATATATATATATATATATATATATATATATATATATATATATATATATATATATATATATATACATACACACTCACGTATATATATATATATATATATATATATATATATATATATATATATATATATATATATATATATATATATATATATATATATATATATATTGGTGTGCTACTGTCTTAAGCACATATTTGAGTATGAGTTGTTTCAGATGTATTTAAATGGTTTACTGAATACATCTTAATGGTTTTTAAGTTTTATTTTTAATAAACAACAGAGTTAAACATCTCCATCACTGGAGGAAGCTGTGTTGGTCCACATGACCAATTCTGGTGAAGTTTAGATATGAACTGAATAAATTATCGATATCACAAATATCGTATGCTTGCTTTAATTTAGCCAAGTGACGGAATCGGAAGACACCTGCATCCGGTGACGTCACAAACTTTCACACGAGGAGACAATGTGTTGACGTTAAGAAAGAATGTCAATTTGCCGTCTTTGCATTATACATCCTGTTTACAATTTGAATGACTACAGCAAATCTCATGGTTAGCTCTTCCAACCAACATGAAATATTACGTCATTTGTTTTAAACATGTAATATTACTATTCTAACTATTACATAAGCTCGGCCAGCTATCTCAATTTTTTTACAAAAATTTAACAACAAGCCAAAACATGGTTATTAGGTGTGACTGGACATACGTATTATTCTTTGTTTAACATTAGCCATAACCAACTGAGGACGAATGTCCAAACAGGCACATCAAAAAATAATAACAATAATGCATACAAAAAAGATATTACCAAAGCAAAAAGAAAAATGCATGATAAAACCAAGATCATATATATGGTACATTGCTAGCAAATGATTACATGGTACCAAAAAACAAAATAAATTCTGACTTACAAATGATTCGGTAACTTGATAAAGAATAATTGTTACCTTTGTCAGAAACAAGATACTCAATTTTTAGTGCACAAATACGAATTCCTGGTACGTACACGTACCACGGTTTCGTACATATATATATATATTTATATATAGGGCTGATATATTTTATTAGATGCCCATAGATTCTGTTATATATTTTATTATATTTTTTTTTTCTCATTTCTTTTTTTTAACATTCCGGCTTATATACTTTTATTAGATGCCGAGAGAAAAAAAAGATTTATATCCTTTTTATTTTATTTATTTTTTTAAATGTTATTTTAAATGTATTTTTAACAATGCAAATGTAGAGAATTTCTTTAATTACATATTACTAGCGTACTAATCAGCTTTTCATACAAACATCTTCCCGACAAATTACTCCCTTAGCGAATGAGGTGGCCACTCATACAGCTTTGAACTGGATCAGGTAGGGGGTATTGTCAGGGCTATGCAACTCGTTCCTTTGTAGCTGCTTGCTGTGCCGTAACCTACGCCAAACAAGGATGTTCACGGCGATAAATATTATCACCGTGACACACAAACTAGCCAGTATTATGGGGTGAAGAATCTCTTTATAAGTCGGTGACAGGTGGTCCTTTTCGGTAAGTTTCATCAACCGCTTTGCCACACGGCCGTTGTAGGGGAGAGGAAGTGCTGGCATTGTAGAGGTCCACGTGAAGTTCGCGAAGTAAGCTCGTTCTCTGATGATTGTCCGTAGACCAGTCACCATGGAATTCGGGGAAGTCCCGATACAGCCATCTGCTGCGACGAAGATGTGGTTGAAGGATGTGGATCCGTCAGGGCATGATACATTGAAGCCGTCCTTGTCGTATCGTATCCACGAGCCATTATTTAGTCTGCAATTGAATTCTTTATTGTCAAAGGGATAAAGCCTATCCAGACAATTTTCACTTGTATGGGAGAGAGCACCGTCTAGCACTATACCTAACTCGCATGAATCCATTAAGTTTTTACGGAATTCAAATGAGTCAGCTGTACATATTTTTCTATCCATTGCGTCTGAACAGTGAGTTAATTGATTTAAGTCTTTAATGACCGTATATGTTTCCTTGTCTGGGGAAATCAATACGTGTCCTGTCAAACTGGATATTACTGGATTTGAGTGATTCGTCATGAAAGTCGGAAATGGTGATATCCTGTAAGATTGCCAGGCATCAGAAGAATCAAAGGGAATTGTAATCCTAATCTTGTTATTATCTACGTTTACTGTAATTAGGCTGTAATAAAATTCTAACCTATGTTCGTCTAACAAAGGAACATAGCCTAGTTTATCCCTTCCGTTCTCCAGAACTAATTCTAAGTAACGTATAGGCAACAAATGGGGCGACAATACACCTTTAGTTGCTAACGTGATAGCTTCTACATAATCCTTGGATTTCTCAATGAAATGTGCAATTCTGTTATGTATGTGATCTATCTTTGAATCCTAATACGTTAATGTTGCCAACAAATCCTGTACTTCCATAATTTGAACGATATTATCTGAATGTTCATTTAACAAATCCATAATTTTATTGATTGAAGCTAACTGATCCCTTAGTTCTGACATAATCAATTCATCTTTATGAGTCAAGAACTCAATTTTCTTATTTTGATTACTAATTTTAAGACGATTGGAAAGTCCTAAACCTAAACTTGCAACAGACCCAAAGAAGCTTAATGCAGCATAAATGAACGGATTCCGTCTTTCTTTATGTTCGTGTCCTACAGTCCACATCAAAAGGTCATAAGCCAAAGATCCTGTCTCGCCAGTCTTATTTTTCAAGTCATCAGATAGCATCTCTGCAACTTTTAATGTTGATCCAAGCAAACTCTTAGTAGTCAAATGAAAATGTCTCCTATGCAACTCATCCAATGATGCAGAAAACCTTGAAATGGCGGTTCTTAAGCTAGTGACATCATTCTCTTGAAGAAAAATTGCTTGCATATGCACTTCGACAATTACGTTGGTTGATGTAATAAAAATGTCTTCTTGTCTTTCAACTATATTGCCATATTTAAAATATATATTCTTAGTCTTAGAACTCATCCCATACGAGAAAAATGTCTGAGCGAACAATATCACTCCCAACAACAAAAAATTCATCTTGGAAACCTGTAACGAGAAAAAATATATGTAATTACTCCTGTATTAAAAAGAAAACTTTTAGTCACACAAAATAAAATTTTTCCTCACTTCTTTTCCTCTCTTTTCTTTTTAATTTCTTATGTGAGACAATGGTACTATTCTCTCATCCGTGGGTTGGGCTACGTTTTGAATTCTAAACCTATTGGCCGTTAATGTTTCCAAAATGTTAAATGGGCCTTCAAACTTAGGTGTTAGTTTATAGTTGAGCCCTTTTCTGACATTGATTTGAATATAGATGTTATCACCCACGTTATATGTTTTAGTTGGTTTCGCTATTTTATCATGATTCCTTTTCATTATGATTTGTGATTCTTCTAAATTCTTTCGAAGGATATCATATCGACTTATACTTGCATTTATACATTCTTTTAAAGGATTTGATAGATTAGTTGTAGGCGTTAATACATGGAAAGGTGTTCTAACTGGGGTACCATACAATGCTTCATGCGGTGACATTTTAATTGATATATGATATGAATGATTCAGAGTACTCAGTGCCGCCGGTATTGCAATATCCCAGTTGGGGTCTGATCCCCCTAGTGTTACCCTCAATATATTTAATATCTTCCTATTTGCTCTTTCCACTATCCCATTCGACTCTGGGTGATATATCATGGTATTAATCTTCTTTATGTTGAAGAATTCACACAATGAGGTAAGAAAGTGATTATTAAATTCACCACCCGAGTCTGAGATTATCATGTGTGGAATTCCATGTTTACAAATGTAACACTCGTAAAACTTCCTAGCGCATTCAATCGCAGTTTTAGTTTTAAGCGCTATTAGTTCTGTATATCGAGTTAAAGCATCTATAATTACTAAGAGGTGCTTATTTCCTCTGTCTGACTCGTAAAATCCTGTTAACAAATCTAAATGTATTCTTTCAAAGGGTTGATTGGGAACAGGATAAGCTCCTAAGCTGACAGGTGTTTTCGTATGCCCTTTGTTTTCCTGACATGTGCGACAATTAGCTATGTGTCTTTTTATATCTGTAAGCATTGAATGCCAATAAAACAATGATTTGGCTTTCTGTGACATTAATGAGAACCCAGGGTGTCCATGTAATGGATTTGAATGCAACCAATTCAGGACAGTGGAAATAAGTGAGATTGGTACTACTACCTGGTCGTTAGTTACATGTGGTGTATTGCGGGTTTTCCTTGTCACAGTCCTACACAGAATATTATCTTTGATTATATAATTCTGCTGCTTATACTTTAAATATTCCTTTTCTTTATGATTGCCTTTCAAAGCATTTATAATTGTTTCTATTTTCTGATCTTTTCTTTGCTCAGTCTGTAACAATTCAGCACTCCAGCCTAAATCTTCTTGTTCAGATATTGTTTTTACAATAGGCATGGATGTTGATATATCTATTAATTCAGCTAAAGACTCCGTACAAGATGACACGGGGTTGCGTGATAATGCATCCGCAATGATATTTGCTTTCCCAGGTAAATACCCGATTCTTGCGCCAAAATCTTGAATGATTAAATGCCACCGAGTTCGTTTAGGGCTGTGATTGAAGCCTTTAAAGAACTCTGTTAGTGGTTTATGGTCAGTAAGAACCTTAACGGGATAACCGTAAATTATGAACTTAAAATGCACTAGCGAATTAACAATAGCTAGTCCTTCCTAGTCTATTACTGCATACTTACTTTCGGAAGTTCTCAATTTTCGAGAATAGAAAGCTATCGGGAAAAACTGTTTATCATATTGGTGAAGCAATACCCCTCCTACTCCTAAGTCTGAGGCGTCTGTTGCAATGAAGAATTCCTTACCGAAGTCAGGAAATTTTAAGATAGGATAACTACACAGTTCATCTTTCAAAGTATTAAACGCCTGTTGATGTTGCTCAGACCATATGAAATCTACGCCCTTCTTCGTAAGATCAGTTAAAGGAGCGGCTATTATTGAATAGTTGCGTATAAAACGCCTGTAATATCCACTACAACCCAGAATTTGCTGTATTCCCTTGACATTAGTAGGTATGGGAAAATTACGTATAGCCGACACCTTATCATGGACTACTTTAAGACCTTGGCTTGACACCATGAAACCCAAATATATTAATTCTGTTTTGAAAAATTCACACTTACTAATCTTTACCCTTAAGTTATGTTGTCTTAATCTCTGTAGTACTAGTTCTAACTTACGTAGATGTTCTTCTAAGGTGTTGGAAAAGATTACAAGATCATCCATATAGGCCTGCAATATATCCCCTAACAAGTCTCCAAACACTATGTTAATCATTCTTGTAAATGTTATAGGAGCACAACGTAAACCAAAAGGCATCCGTAAAAATTCATAATGTCCCCTGGCTGTGCTGAAGGCTGTGTATGGGATACTATCTTCTTCTAATGATATCAGGTGAAAGCCTTTAAGTAAGTCCAAACTAGTAAAATATTTATTCTGACCTAACAAAGACAAAATATCGTCAGTACATGGCACTGGGAATCGATCAGGGATCGTTTCCTCGTTTAGACGACGAAAGTCGACGCAGATACGCCATGTTCGGTCTTTTTTCAGTACAACTATTAAAGGAAAATTATAAGGGCTATTTGATTTTCTAATGACTCCTTCCTCTAACATTTTACCTACTTCATCATTTATTTCATTCTGGAATTTCATAGGGAGTCTGTACGAGGGTACATATATAATCTTTTAACCTTATTTGATGCTCGATCACATCTGTTTTTCCTAAGGATCCATCCGTAGTAGAAAAGACATCTGTATATTTAGTTAAAAGTTCAAAAATTTTCTGCTGAATTTCTTCGTCTTGAATGTCCTTACTGATTTTATTTTTAATAGATCGTAAAAGGGATTCATCCGCAACTGATTGAGAGTGATTGATTTCAGCAACGGTAAGAATACGATGTTTATAAACTTCTACATCCAAGATATGTTGATTTTTGTGAATTACTAAAGTGTTATTTAAATGATTACAGACTTCGATATTACATTGCTGATGTGAGCCTACTGTATAAATAGCTTGTGTGACAGACAATCCGTTAGTTTTCAAAGTATCGGAAAGGATTAATATTTCAGATCCCGGTAGTGTTTTCTTTATTTGCACTATTAAATTCGAAGGTATGTATGGTTCGATATATTGCGTGCAAGATGATATTACGGGTGAACGAGAATTCTGCTGGGTCGCGTATATTATTTCTTTATTAGTGAGACAAGTTATTGGTTCTTCAACGTACGTTACGGTTACATTTGTCGTCTCCTTTTTATCCAAAACTGACTTTAAAGTATTAGAAGACTTATAGAATTTCCCTTTGATATACACGCCGTGCTTTGCAGGAGCTAAGATAATGTTTTGATTTCCCTTAGATGGGTATCCTATAATTACAGCTGGATACATATTAATGTTTTTCACAACAACAAATGTATCGGCAAACGTGCGATTACCGACTCTGAACTGAATATGAGTTATGCCTATGACGTTTAATTCATTATTTCCTATACCTGAAAGTCTAATTCCTGATTTTTCAATCGGAAAGTTCGAAAACAACAAATGATGCGTCTTCAAATCCATAATATTACGTGGACTACCAGAGTCAAAAAATAACGTAAAGGATTTGTGTTCTAAATTTACGGCATATAAGGTTGGCCGTAACTCATTTTGGCTTATTATTGTATGAATTCATTGCAAATCTACGGGAGCATGCACTGTTTTACTTAATTCGGCCGTGTGTTTCATAGGAAAATCTATTGTCTCACAATTATCTGATAAAACATTAAATTGATTATTCAATACTATTGATGTTGACATAAATGACCTTGACCCAACATCACTCTCTTCCCCTCTAGAGTTAACTATGTGGTATTTGCTTTGCTCTGCACATTCTGAAAATTAGGCTGACTTTACGAGGTCTGGTTTGACGGCCCAGGCTCAGCG
Organism: Palaemon carinicauda; assembly: GCF_036898095.1. NCBI lineage: Eukaryota > Metazoa > Arthropoda > Malacostraca > Decapoda > Palaemonidae > Palaemon > Palaemon carinicauda. Next base: position 147,692,518 of record NC_090735.1, on the reverse strand, counting down.
ATATTTGAAGAAGTGTTTGTTTGTTTCGGACTCTGAACTGCATTGACATTTTGTTGTTTCTTCTTATTGTTAAAATGAGGATTTTTCTTTTTATTTCCATATGGAACTGACTGTGGAATTGACTGTGTATTTCTAGGATATTGTTGTGTCTTACGCGCGTAACATTGACTATAAGAATGTGATGCTGTGTTGTGAACTGAACAAAATTTCGTTCTACAGTCTGCGCTTATGTAACCTTGACGTTTGCAGTTGTAACACGTCACTCCCGCTACTGGATTGTTAATTACGTTCACTGTTTGTGGTTTTTTTTCATTCTTAGCAAAAACTTGAGTTAACACGGGATCGAGATCTGGACACTTGGACATGTGTTTCTTTATCTGTTTATAGACATCCAATTCCGTACTTGCAGGCATTAACTTCTTATCAAAGCACCGCACTAAAGCTTCAGGCAACATAAGTGTCATGCAAGTTAAATACATTAATCGTAAAAAATCTTTCACGGAGATGTTATCGTTAGTAACCCAAGTGGAATTACCTAAAATGTCCTGATATTCGTTAAGCCTATCAGCTATAAGAGCTGCTCTCTCAACAACATTAAGCCGATTCATAGTGGCTTGATTAAGTGTATTTCGTAACGTTAACACTACATCCAAAGCTTCCTCACCCCCAAAAATCGCGCGTAACCTAACTTTGAAATCATCCCAAGTAACTGCTTCCTGAAATGAAACACCTCTTAAATACGCACTCGCATCCCCCTTAGAAAAATCTATAAAACTTTTAGCTTCTTGTAATTGTACAAAAGGATCTACGATTTGTTTGGCATTTAAATGGGCATCAACGGATGAAATCCATGACTCCACATTTTGTGGCAAGAACCCGTTGACACGACCTTGAAAAGGAAGGATTGCTGACCTGGCATTTACAAGCGTCACAATTGGAGGAGGATTAGCCTGGCCTACACCACTAGGTCCAGGGGTAGGGCTGACAGGAGGACCCATGACTGCTGTATTTTTTTTTTTCTATCTCTTTGACCCCTTTCAATCCTATCAAAATATCTATATGAGTACAGACGCCCACTGCGTAAACGCATATGTATAATAAAGTTCCCCCAACAATGTTACTAATCCCAATACATTTCCCCCCAAAAGTTTATGAAAGAAAAAGGAATTAGCACAAAGAAAGAAAAATTCTAAATGAGAATTCGGAGTTTCTTATAACAAAGTTTAGGAATCCACTCACCCCAGTAATAATTGACTAACGACTTGTGATAACTACACTTCACTGCCCAAACTGAAATGAATACAAAATCTCTGTACTTAGCTTTATATGAAGTCGACACGTCCTCTCTCTCTCTCTCTCTCTTGATGTTTTGTTAGTGATGTCTCGTTCTAGTTTCTTGTTGAATGTAGTTCTTCCTGGATATGTCTTGCAATTGTTGAACGCCAGTCCTTGGGTTTCCTAGGATGTTGATTGAAGATTCAAGTTGTATACTAACATATGTTGATGTTAGCTTTTCCGTTGGACTTAGTCAAAATTGTAGATTCTTGTAGATAGTTTTGAGTTCTTGAAGATCTTTATCAGGTATTACAGCTTTTATTTTGAAGTCTTGAAGATCATTCTCTGGTTTTACAGCTTTTATGTTGAAGTCTTGAAGATATTTCTCTGGGTTTACAGCTATTTATTTTGAAGTCTTGAAGATATTTCTCTAATTCTTAGAGTTTAATCGCTGTCTTAGAGTTTAACCGCTGCCACCATTTATTGGTGTGCTACTGTCTTAAGCACACATTTGAGTATGAGTTGTTTCAGATGTATTTGAATGGTTTACTGAATACATCACTTGGTTTTTAAGTTTTATTTTTTATAAACAACAGAGTTAAACATCTCCATCACTGGAGGAAGCTGTGTTGGTCCACATGACCAATTCTGGTGAAGTTTAGATATGAACTGAATAAATTATCGATATCACAAATATCGTATGCTTGCTTTAATTTAGCCAAGTGACGGAATCGGAAGACACCTGCATCCGATGACGTCACAAACTTTCACACGAGGAGACAATGTGTTGACGTTAAGAAAGAATGTCAATTTGCCGTCTTTGCATTATACATCCTGTTTACAATTTGAATGACTACAGCAAATCTCAGGGTTAGCTCTTCCAACCAACATGACATATTACGTCATTTGTTTTAAACATGTAATATTACTATTCTAACTATTACATATACACTCACGTATATATATATATATATATATATATATATATATATATATATATATATATATATATATATATATATATATATATATATATATATATATATATATATATATATATATATATATATATATATCGATATATATATATATATATATATATATATATATATATATATATATATATATATATATATATATATATATATATATATATATATATATATATATATATATATATATATATATATATATATATATATATATATATCGATATATATATATATATATATATATATATATATATATATATATATATATATATATATATATATATATATATATATATATATATATATATATATATATATATATATATATATTGGACTCAGGCCATGTCGTCCTGATGGAAGTTCCTAAAGGGTAGCTTCCTACGTTATTTTTGAGTTCCTAAAGGGTAGCTTTCTAGGGTATATTTGACTACAGTGATATTTCCAGAGAATTTTATTTTAAGGTATCCAGAATTATAACTCCTGGATCAAATATCCCTAAATAAATCTAACAGGGATATCGCATAATATCAGAGGACGTATTCTTGACACGCCACATAGCTATCTTCACCCCAAACAGTATTAACACTTCGAGGGGTTACAGTGACAAGAATCTAAAAACGAGAATGCAAAGAGAGCCGCTCATAAGATATCTCTCCTATTCCGTTTCCAGTGTGTATCTGACGAAGAAGGCAGCGCCATCTTTATTCCTTTACGTGTAGCTCTACTACTCGGTGTTTTCTCTTGTTATCTCTCGTAATTTTCGATATTATTCATCATTATGATGCTTTCTTCGGCCTCTTCTGCCTCTGGAAAGTTGAGTATCACCTTTACTTTGTATAAATGTAAGCTCTTTTCGTTTTGAATTAAATCAAAAGTGATATTAAAGTAAACAAGAGCTGTTGCCTACCGGAGGCGTCCTGGATTCTGTCGCTCGCTATGCATGGGTCATTTAGTTAGCCAGAGAGATGTTCCTGGTTATTATGCTTTAATAAATCTAGCTATTTAGCTCCTCTAGGAATTCTTATATGATGCCGTTAGTTTTCAGTTCGGCGATTTAGGTAACCGATCTTGCCCTTCGTGAGGCTTAGTAGCCTAGGTGTCTGGCCCTAGTACTTTCATGCATTGTATAAGCTTTCCGAGTGTTATGTTATTGAAGCTATAGGCAAATATTTATACGTGTAAGATATTGTTGAATTTTCTTCTCCAAGATTGTATACGAGAGAGTTTCGGTGATTTAGGTAATCGATTCTCACCGCACCTAGGCTAGTAGCGTATGGGGCTTTAGTATACTTTCGCACACATCGATGGTTGTTCTTTTCTCCTCCGGAGACTAAGTTCAATCCCTTTTTCCCTCTGAGTAAGCCTTAGGGTTAGTCCTAGTGGTTCTATCTGAATAATATTCAGGTATAACTATACTGGGATGTGTCTGTCCTGACCCGGTAACCACAGTGACTGGTTTTTGGGTTTGGGGCAGAACATCAGAGTTTCTAGTCTGTGGTCTGCGTCTTCCTAGCATAGAGAATGAGTTTCCTTTGCTAGGTTAGGCGCAGACACAGGAGGCTTTGCTTCCCTAGCCCACATATGAAGGATTCTGTACGAGATGATTCCTTCTTCTAGTAGACTATTCTATGTTGTTAGTCTCGGGCTAGAGAATGAGTTTTTTCCGTTGCCTGACGAAATAACTACACCTAACTTTGTTCTGGTATGGAGGAGGATAGCAAGTATTGCCAACATTCCTCCCTATTAGACAAACTCTACGTTAGGATGAGCTTTCCTAACTGCTGGGTGTGTCTCATACTAGAACGAAGTTTACAGGACCCTTATCCCTTTCCCCCCTATCTTTCTTAGTGATGGCCTAGCCATAACATCTTTTGGCCGCTGTCCTACTTCTGTACCTAGCATAGGTAAGGATGGGGGACCGGCTCAGGTCTCTGCCGGCCGGCAGAGACACTTTTTCTTTTACAGAGTGAACCCCAGACCTCCCTTGGTCTCTCTTCCGTGTCTGCTGGTAGAGCCCGGCAGGCTATGGATAGATAGGAATGTTGTATGGCAATGCCGCCTTATAACCTTACATCATTACTGTTTCTCTTGCTAGTGTATTGTGCCCCTAGCCCAGCTACTAGCTTTAACGGCTGGCAGCCGGATAGGTGAAGGTTCTCTGGTTTGTAGTCACTGCCGGCCGGCACGGGTATCGCTACCTTTGCCAGCCGGCAGTAGAAACACATCCCGATATCTGCCGGCCACTACGATTAGCGGCCGGCAGCCAGGTGCTAGTGTTTTTAGTTCCCGGCCGGCAGTGATTGCCGGCCGGCACACATTTGCGAATCAGTGAATTGCCGCCTATTAGTTAATGGTAGTATACCTTTGATCTATACAAGCCCGCACAACAGCATGCGATGTACAGTAGTTTCTATATTTGTGGTGTAGTATATACTGCAGTGATAAAACTATAGTATAGGGTTTGTTGTAACACTAAAAGTTCTTCCAACATACTTAATGTTATCTGGTACAGCCTTTTGTTGAGACCGTACAGTATATAGAAAGTGAGTTCTATCTGTATTTATTCTATCCAGTATATTAAAACTTTATTTCATGGTGTGAGTTACACCTTAACTTTCTGCTTAGGAAAATTTATAAGTTATTCTAGAATAGAATTAATCTTAGTTTTAATATCTTGGAAGGTCACAGCAATTGGCTGGGCAGGAAATACAAGTATGTGTCTTTCCTTCTTTCCTTTCTAGCTTTACTGTATTAGCTACATGTATTATTAATAAGTGAAAAGCATTCACTTAATTATCATGAATTCTCTTCTCTTTACAGGAGGACCATCCGAAGTGCGGGAGTATGTTCTGCATTGTCCGCAGTAAGAACTTCTGTGGACATGAGTTATGCAGGAGGCACGCAGCATGCGCAGTCTCCAAAGGTGATCTCCGGTATTGAGACCCTCAGGTATGTACTATATGTTACAACCTGATTACCGAGGAATTTAACACCCCTAATTCGGCGGAGTCAAGGGATATGGCTGGGGAGAAGTTGCGAACCTGGGTAAGGTGTTTTCAGAAAAACACTTCAGGCCCCTAACTTCCAAACAAGAAGATGAGGGCCTACCTTTTCGCTAAGGTATCGGCTGATGCAGTTATTCCTCAGCCTCAGGAGGAGATACCAACTGTCCAGAATCCGGTAGATTCTGAAGTCTCGGCCGCCCTTCAAGACATCCAATTGGACGATAGGATGTCAGAAGTGTTGGATTATACAAAGAAGGACCTTCTGGGAGAAGGTCAGGAGGAGGAGCTGACTTGGGCTCCAGAAATAGAAGAGGGAGAAATCGTCGAGGTGTCGGTTACGTCGGTTCCGGCCCCGGAATCTGTTCCCTCTACATCGTCTGCTATCCCAGGTGATCTGGGAAGGACTCTTTCTTCTATTGTTGAGATGATTCAACAAATACAAAAGAAGAATGATGAAAAGGAAGCTGTGATGAAACTGGAGATACGTAGACTCGCAGCATCACGTGGGCCCCAGAAGAGACTCAACGTGAAGGATCTTCCTTAGTGCTCGAATACCAATCCTTGGAGGTATGCCGAACACATGCCAATGACAACCGGGAAGATTGTAATGTTGGAGAAGTTGGGCTCAATTCCCCTGGAAGATGTGGAATTTTGTCCCAATAAAGGCTCTTACCTGGACTGCTATGTCCATCTTAGGATGGAGCCAGCCTCAAAGGAGGAGACGGGGCCGAAGGAGGTCATAGTAAAGCACAGGGGTTACTAGCGAGCTCGATGAAAGAGAGGGGCTTCACGAACTCAAAGGGGCCAGCCTTGAGTAAGAAGCTTCCCTCCTATGTGGCCTCTCCAACCAGAAACTTTCCCTTCATGGAAAAGGGATATAATGCAGCCTTGAAGGCGGCGGAGGCAGGAAAACCATGCCCTTCCTTGGAGGAATGCAAACTGTTATCCCTGACCTTACCCTTGGACCAAAAAGACTGGAAGGACGTTCACCTTACCTTCTCAGTCGGGAAGCTGGAAGCTGATATTGCCGAACGTCAGTTTGGTGAGGAACTTCCAAAGCTGTCGGAGTCTCTCTTGCGCAGAGAGCAAGAAACGAAAGAAAGACTTGCAGCATCGATGTCGTTGCAAACGACATTAGAAACGATGGCAAGTGACCCCAAGAACCAGGACATGTTCATGGTAGTGGCCAAAACCCATCTGGCTACAGTTACGAAGGATCTCTATAGCTTTATTTAAGCTAGGAGAGCCTCAAGAGAGATCTTGTTTGCCTCGGCTGCAGTGAGGCACGAACCGAGGAAGCTGATCTCCTCTTGCATCTGGGATAAGGACCTCTTTCCCAACGAAGTGGTTAAAGAGGTAGTAGACAAGGACGCCAAGGAGAATAGAAACCTTCTCAAAAAGTGGGGCTTAAATCTTAAGAGAAAGTCTTCTCCGGATGAGGGTCCCCAACCCAAGAAGAAGACAAAAAGGCCTAGGCTATCCTCTAGGCCGGCTAAGCCCTACCGACAGCAACAACAGCAACTCCCTGCTACCGCGGTGCCTCAGATAGTGGCATAACTTCCAACCACGTACTAGTTGGTACCTCAACAAGCGGTAACACAGTTGCCGGTTCTTAACCCAGCTTTTGATAGGCAGACTTCTTCCTTACGCTCAAATGCTAGTGGAGCAGCCAGAGGTTCTTCTAGAAGCCCTTCAAGGGGAAGGGGATTCAGGGGAGAATGCGGTCAAGGAGGCAAGGCCTCAGGTCCACAACTTCGGAAGTGAGATGCTTCCAGTAGGAGGGAGACTACATCAATTTAGTGATAGTTGGACCTTCGATCCCTGGGCCCACAGCCTAATAAAGAATGGTCTAGGTTGAAGCTGGAGCAGTCCTCCACCTCAATTTCCTCAGTTCTTCCAACACTCTACCCCCGTTCTGGAAGAATATGTCCGAGAACTCTTAGACAAAAGAGTAATCTGAAAAGTTAAGTCCTTCAAGTTCCAAGGAAGGCTGTTTTGTGTTCCAAAGAAGGACTCAGAAAAACTCAGTCATTCTGGACTTGTCGCCACTCAACAAGTTCAAAGTGAACTACAAGTTCAGGATGCTCACACTTCAACACATAAGGACCCTACTGCCCAAAAGGGCATATACTGTCTCTATAGACCTGTCTGACGCTTATTGGCACGTTCCAATTAATCGACACCTCTCCTCCTACCTAGGCTTAAAGTTACAAAGAAGACTTTACGCCTTCAGAGCCATGCCATTCGGGCTAAACATAGCCCAAAGGATTTTCACGAAGCTTGCGAAAGCAACGGTCCATCAATTACGCCTAAAGGGGATCCAAGTAGTGGCCTACATAGACGACTGGCTGGTGTGGGCAGCATCCAGGACAGAATGCATGCAAGCTTCCAAGATAGTGATCCAGTTCCTGGAACATCTGGGATTCAAGATCAACATCAAAGAGTCTCGTCTATCTCCAGCTCAAAATTTCAGTGGTTGGGAATCCACTGGAATTTGAAGTCACATCGACTATCCATTCCTCGGAAGAAGAGGAAAGAAATAGCAGGATCTGTCAAGAGACTATTGAAATCCAAACGGATATCAAGACGCGAACAGGAGAGTGCTGGGCTCTCTACAGTTTGCTTCAATAACAGATCCAGTGTTAAGAGCACAGCTAAAGGATGCAACAGGAGTCTGGAGAAAATACGCATCAAACGCGCGAAGAGATCTAATGAGACCACTACCGACTCGACTGCGAACGCTTCTCAAGCCTTGGTCCCAAGCCAAGCAACTGAAGAAATCAATACTTCTTCAACCTCTTCTCCCATCAGTTACTATCCACACAGACGCTTCAAAGGAAGGCTGGGGAGGCCACTCTCACCAGAAGAGAGTCCAAGGAGCTTGGTCCAATCTTTTCAAGTCATTTCGCATCAACTTTCTAGAAGCCATGGCAGTACTTCCTTGCCACTCGACCCACATAAGATTGGTTCTAGACAGCGAGGTGATAGTGAGATGCCTGAATTGACAAGGTTTGAGGTCGCCTCAAATCATCCAAATGATGTCGGCCATATTCCGCTTGGCGGAAAGGAAGAAATGGCACCTGTCAGCAGTTCACATTCAAGGGTTCCGCAACGTGACAGCGGACGCTCTATCCAGGTTTACACCAATAGAGTCAGAATGGTCCCTAGACGCAGGATCGTTCTCCTTCATCTTGAGTCAAGTCCCGGAACTGCAGATAGACCTCTTTGCAACGAAAGACAATAAGAAAATACATCCTTATGTGTCCTCATACGAGGATCCGCTAGCGGAGGCAGTGGACGCTATGTCCCTAGACTGGAAGAGATGGTCCAAGATTTACCTGTTCCCTCCGCACAACCTCCTTGTGAAGGTCCTCGACAAACTGAGATCCTTCAAAGGGAAAGCGGCAATAGTGGCCCACAAGTGGCCAAACAGCGTGTGGTTCCCTCTGGCATTGGAACTACGACTGAAGTTTGTACCGCTACCGGATCCAACACTGTCTCAGCGCGTACAGATGTCGACTGTCTTCGCTTCATCACAGAAAACCCTGAACCTGCATCTCATGATTTTCTCTTCTTAGCGATGAGAAAAAGATTCGGGGTATCAAAAGACAGTATAGACTTTCTGGAGGAAACCAGAAGACAATAAGAGGCATCATGGAAGAAGCGGGTGTCCTTTGTCAAGGCGAAGAAACCAAAAAGAAATCTCGACAAATTTCTGTTTATCATTCTTCATTCAGCTTCATGAGCAGGGTTTAGCAGCCAACACAATATCAATGTGCAAGTCTGCCTTGACAAGATCGATACTCTATGCCTTTCAGGTCGACCTTTCTAACGACGTTCTTAATGAATTCCGAAGGTCCGTGCTAAGCTTAGCCCTTCAGTGCCTCCAAGACCCATTTCATGGTCACTATATAAGATTCTTCATTTTGCCTAAATAATGAACAATGAGGAGTGCGCTTAGAAGGATTTGACTCAAAAGTCACATTTCTGTTTGCACTCGCTTTGAGGGCCAGAGTTAGAGAAATAGTGGCTCTCTCTAGAGAGGAAGGCCGCGTCCAGTTCTTGGAGGGAGAACTGCATCTATTTCCAGACCCAACGTTTCTTACCAAGAATGAGCTACCCACCAACAGATGGGGTCCCTAGAGAATCTGCCCTCTGAAGGAAGATGCATCTCTATGTCCAGGAGAGTGCCTAAAGGTCTCTCTTCATAGAACTTCAGACTTTAAGGGAGGACAGCTGTTCAGAGGAGAAACCTCGGGTTCAAATTTTTCTCTGAAAAAACTAAGGGTAAAACTCACCTATGATATTCGCAGAGCGGATCCAGACAGTACACCCGCAAGTCATGATCAGAGGAAAGTTGCTTCTTCCATAAAATTTCCTTAATTATATGAACTTTGAACAACTTCGTTTGTACACCGGCTGGTAGTCAGTCATCCAAGGTGTTCTTTATGCACTATGCAGGAGCAAGTGGAGCAACTCAAGAGGTCTTTGGTAGCAGCAGGTAGAATTCTTAAACCTCCTGTTTAAATCTGCGAGGAACAGTGAAATTACTTTGGGACGATTAATTAAGAGGTTGCGTGTGTAGTCACAGACTGTTACTAGACACTGAGTCATAGGCCACTAACGTGTCCTTACGAACTGTTCCATTGACTTTAGTGAACTATAGCATAATACGGACACTTGTGCCAAGCGTTTCTTATGCTAGTGTAAATAAACAGTAATACAGACTGTATCAATATTATTAATAATTCAATTAAAGTGGCAAATCTGTTTCGTTTTAGGCGAAACAATATTTTCTGTTTACTGTTTTCTTATTCGCTTATACACATTTTATTAGAAATGTACTGAGCATCAAGTTTAAAATATGGATAATTTTAACATGGAATGTCTTTTAAGATTGTTCCTTTCTTCAAGCAAAAATCCACTAGCTTTAACCCTTCCTTGGGAAGGATTAACGTTGTACCCTAAGGGGATGGTGGTAGAGATGCAAAATTTGTTCCTATTTGGATACAACTGTTATCCGATAGTTTAATAAGAGTAGACACACTGGGGGAGATGTCAAGAATTCATACTGACATTGGTGACTCTTATATAAACTTTGCTCTACAATGTATAGGGCGAGACCACTATACAAGCTTGTCATTTTGTCATCCATAGTTATTATGTACTCCTCGAGACTTTTTCCAGAGTCTAGTACGACTCTTCCCTGTAGGGGGCAGGAAGCACTAACATAGTTCATGCTTAGAGGAAATGATATATGACTGTAACATCATAGGTCTCTAGGTCAAGACAGACCAGGAAAATACTTTCTTGAGGGTACGGCACCGGTTGAGAATCCACAGATACAGTAATGCTCTGGTAAACTTCCATCAGGACGACATGGCCTGAGCCCCAAAAACGGATTTTGAGCGAAGCGGAAAATCTATTTTTGGGTGAGGTAGCCATGTCGTCCTGATGGACCCGCCCTTCCTTTTATTGTAAAAAGGGCTTATTGACCCCTCCCTATAATACAGTCTCTGTAGCACCTCGTGTATCGCTACAAGGAATAAAGATGGCGCTGCCGTCTTCGTCAGATACACACTGGAAACGGAATAAGAGAGATACTTTATGAGCGGCTCTCTTTGCATTCTCATTTTTAGTTTTTTGTCACTGTAACCCCTCGAAGCGTTAATACTGTTCTGGGTGAATATAGCTATGTGGCGTTTCAAGAATACGTCCTGGGATATTATGCAATATCCCTGTTAGATTTATTTAGGGATATTCGCTCCAGGAGTTAGAATTCTGGATACCTTGAGGTAAAATTCTCTGGGAATATCACTGTAGTCAAATATACCCTGGGAAGCTACCCTTTAGGAACTCAAATATACCCTAGGAAGGTAAGCTTTAGGAACTTCCATCAGGACGACATGGCTACCTCACCCAAAAAGAGATTTTTCGCTTCGCTCAAAATCCGTTATACATATATATATATATATATATATATATATATATATATATATATATATATATATATATATATATATATATATATATATATATATACATGTGTGTGTATGTATGTATGCATATATATATATATATATATATATATATATATATATATATATATATATATATGTATATATATATATATATATATATATATATATATATATATATATATATATATATATATATATATATATATATATATACATATATATATATATATATATATATATATATATATATATATATATACAGTATATATATATATATATATATATATATATATATATATATATATATATATATATATATATATATATATTTATACATGCATACATACATACATACAGGTGTATATATATATATATATATATATATATATATATATATATATATACTGTATATATATATATATATATATATATATATATATATATATATATATATTTATATATATATATATATATATATATATATATATATTTATATATATATATATATATATATTTATATATATATATATATATATATATATATATATATATATATATATATATATATATATATATATATATATATATGTTTCTATATATAAATAAATATATATATATATATATATATATATATATATATATATATATATATATATATATATATATGTATATGTATATATATATATATATATATATATATATATATATATATATATATATATATATATATATATATATATATATATATATATATATATATATATATATATATGTATGTATGTATATATACAAGTCTTGTCATCAAATTTCAGTAAGATTATTGAAACTGATTTTACGTTGAAAAACCGTGGTTTGGATATTATTACCAGGAACTTTAACCTTTTATATTATTACTATAAATCTATATTGAGACGCATTCATTTACATTTTTTTTCAACATCCAAGAAGATAACGAATTTCACGTTCATTTACTTAATACTACAAAACATCTTTTTTTCATTATCTTTTTTATCACAACAATATTTCACTGTGACCCATTTGATCACCCAGCTCTGAAATTTCTGTAGTGAAAATTGAACATCAACTTCAACAATAAGTTGGGTATTAAAATTCTTCTTTGGTCTTCCAAATTCTCTTCCTAAATCTATCTTCCTCCTTTTCTTTTGTTCACTGAAAGTCTAATGTGTCTTTCTATATACCTTTTACCAGTGGATATCTCTGAGCATTTCAATGGCTTCTTCATCCCTTATCTTCCCTATCGTAAATCGTACCTGATTAGATATTCATAAATCATAAATTGGCATCCATTTTCATAGGCTTGCTTATCTATGTCAACGTAATAGGACAATATAGAAGTCGTCTTATATTATTTTCACGCAAATTACAGAGCACAATATAATAATTTTGATAGTTTGATGTGAAACATGTATATATTGATGTAAAAACAAAAATAACTTTCAAAACACATTGGTAAGCTCATCGCAATGAAAAACAATAGATTCACTGAAAGAGTTTACTGGCCTCAAAAGGAAGAATAATAGTGCAATTTATATGCAAATGGGGAAATA
>NC_090735.1:147669697-147672197 GCF_036898095.1 Palaemon carinicauda | reverse complement strand
GGTACCCATGAACTCAGAAGATATCCCCAAGAATGCCATCACCAACCCCTTTGGGTATACACCAAAATCATCTTGTTTTGGCCCTCGTAATGCTGGGGCCACTTTCAGCACCTCATGGATGGTATATTAGGGTGCCTTCCGTCACCTACGCATTGTGTTTGACTGCCTACAACAAATCGGCCTCGTTTTCCCGCTGGATAAGTGTACCTTCGTTTCCAATGAAGTATCATTTTTTGGGCTCTACATGACTCCTGAAAGATTCCACCCACTACCTAAGAAGGTAGCAGATGTTCAGAATTGTTCAACGCCTTCGGCTGTCAAAGCACTGCCAAAATTTATGGTGCATGAGCAGCTATTATAACTGTTTCCTGCCACACATCTTGCCTTCTTCTATGCCTACCTCAAAGGCAAGCCAAAAGACCTGAAGTGTGGTCCCATTTGAGAAGCCGCCTTCTACAATACAAAGAAGGCCCTATCAACCTCTGCTGCTCTCCCTTTTCCCATGCCACACAACACTCTCATTCTCTACAACGATCCCAGCGATGTCACTTTTGGTGCTATACTCGAACAGGGGGTCAATGGTTTGCCCCGCTTATTGGCCTTTAGTAGGAAACTGTCCAAGGCGGAATCCGGCTAATCCACCTATGACAGCAAATTGCTAGTGGAGCATTTGGCTGTCTGTTACTTTTGCCACATCGTAAAAGATCTCCCCTTCCTCATTTGCAGGGACCACATGCTTCTGGTGCACTCCTTCTTTCAACAGTCAGACGATTGGTTCGCCCATCAATGCTGACATCTCTCTGCCGGGCCTGAATAAAATTGCACCCTTCAATACGTCCTTGAGGAAATGAATCCCATTGTTGATGCTCTATCAAGAAATCATTTCCACCATTCACCATGCATGGGATTACAATGCCTTGGCAAAAGGCCAACAAAAATATCCAGAGTACCAAGCAAGTAGGATATCCTGCATATCCCTCTATTGGGAAGATGTTAACTTCGTCGACTCTAACATCACCCTCCTATGTTATGTCAGTACTGGTAGACCACGACCAAGGATACTTGCCTCCATTCATGGCCTCTCACATTCCTTGCATTGATCTACTGCACAGCTTTTAAAAACAAACTTTTTCTGGCACGACATTACTAAGAAGGCTAAGGATGGGGTCTGTGTGTGTACTTTAAAATTCATTTGACACTTGGATTCAGGAGTGGGCACATTTCCTCAACGTAAGGATTATTTTACCCTCATTCCAGTCGACGTAATAGGTCTCCAAACCACATCTGAAGGACATTGTTACCTGTTTACCGTCATCCATAGCTCCACTCATTGGCCTAAAGCCATTCTCATGGAAACTGCAATGCCTGCCTCACGTACATCTGCCATACTCTTAGGATATATAGAGAGATTTGGTATCCCTGAGCATATTACTACCTCACAATTATGGACATCATAGCAAATCTCCTTGGAATTATCCTACATCAGACAACCGCCTACAACCCTGCTGCCAACGGAATGGTTGAGCGTTTTCATTGCACCCCAAAAACAGCTTTGATGTCCCGCTGCAAGGACTCCTACTGGTTTATCCAACTTTCCTGGGTCCTCCTGGGACTGAGGACCACTCCTAAAGATGTCCAGGATATCTCGGCTGCGGAAATGGCTTTTGGCACCCCGTTGGTCGTCCCTGCAGAGTTTTTTCAGTCAACAACCTTCTGCGATAATATCCAATGCCTGCGTCAGTTTCTAGGACGATTTACTCTATGTTGCCTAACTTACAAGACCCTAGTTAAGTAACACATACCGACAGATTTACACTCTTCAATGCACATTTTCCTGTCCAACAACACTAGCAGGCCACCGCTAACACCCGCTTACATAGGCCTTTTCCTTGTAATCCATTGCAATCCGAAGGCTTTCTCAATCAACATTTGTGGCAAAGAAAACTGGGTCCCCATTGATTGGAAAAAACATGCATATGTCCTAAAAGAAAACCCACCTACAGCAGACCTCTTAAGAACAGGGCATCCCTTTTCATATCCATGTGTTTTTAGGGGAGGACCTATGCACTACGTGTGTTTCAAACGTGCTTGTATAATGTAAAGGTATTTGCAAATTTATTGTATATCTCCCTCTACATCTCACTCACTGTTAACAAAATCTGTTTAAGTACATTTTTTTAAGAGATTATTTTGTTTGAATTTTTGTTACTTTTCTGTAGTGAACCTGTTGCATATAATCTCATTATCTATCGAAATTGAGTTCTTTGCATACACCTCGCCCTTCAATTACAACCTAACTATTCACTCTCAAACTATAAGATTCTAAGGTTTACCGCTAATATATATATATATATATATATATATATATATATATATATATATATATATATATATATATATATATATATATATATATATATATATATATATATATGATAAATTTTGCACATTTAGACGTGTTTTTCATACTCAAATAAGCCATATATATTTTTGATACATT
>NC_090735.1:147654697-147664697 GCF_036898095.1 Palaemon carinicauda | reverse complement strand
ATATATATATATATATATATATATTCATATATACATATATATATATATATATATATATATATATATATATATATATATATATATATATATATATTCAATATACATATAAATTAAAATGAAAATAAAGTTCAAGAAACGGGATAAGACAAAGATTAATCTGTAATTCAAACTTCTTGTAATTGAATGAAAAATATACAAGTTTAGTCTAGACCACTTCTTATTTTTCTAAGTAAATGAAAATTCTGCAAAGCGCTACAATATCAAGATGATAAGTGCTCTTTTACATTATAAACATTACATCATAATTCTTTCTGGGCGAGCATACAACGAGGAGAGGAAGTCTATCTGAATGGTTTTCAAACTTTAACCTTTTACTTAAACAAAAAAAGTGTAATTTTACACAAAGCTCTTATCTTTGAGTCCTTGAACAACGGAGCGACACGAGCCCATAGAAAGGGAGGTGATCTAAGGACATAGTTCCGTTTCTAGTCATATTAGAGTTAACTAACACGTGAGACAAATTCCCACCTGGCAAGATGACAGAAGCATTCAACATAAAAGTGTCCCTAATTGTCACTCGTTCACTCTTCCTTCTCCTTCGGCCGGGTTGACGGTACCCGTCCCTTAGAACAGAACACCCATCCTGATGTGTCAAGACAGTGACCCCTGGAGTCAACACTTGAACCTCATTCCCTGAGTCGCACATCGCCTTGTACTTTGATTCTTGTTTCATAGACACAATCCAACGATGTCCTAAATTAACTATTTCCCTTTCAAAATCAGCCTTTACCTTGAACCTACAACTATGCACAAAGGTAGGCTCTTCCAGGTACACATCAAACAAGGAAACACGTGCAGCAGGTGCAAAAAGTGCATACACAGGTTCACACAGCACATGCGCTTTCCCTATCCTACATTTACCTAAATTAGGCAAAATCATAGCCCAAATGTCTCTATGGTTCACAGCAAAATATGGCATATCAATCGATACCCGAGTTGCAAATTCCTCTGTTTCGGTTTGTGCCCACATTGACTTTATTTCATACAAACGAAAACCTAAATCCTCATTCTTAACAGGTATTTCTACATAAAAACAAAACCTGCCCTTTAACTTAGTAACAGTCAGGGATGACATTCGATAGAACTTCGCTAAATCATTCTCTACAGGAGGAATAAACATTGGCACTGCCTTATGAATTTTCTTAATTATTCTCAAAAACTCCCTGGCGGTTAAGATGTTGGATGTGATTTCCCTCGTGGTTGCTACTTGTTGAATTGTGCTTGCCACGTTTCCTAAGTGTAGAGTTAGCTCACTAGCTACAAAAGCTAATTGTGTAGCGCTTTCTACATAAATCACATCTCTTTGGACTTGTTCTAATATCTCCCTGAAATCATTAATCATCTGCTCTAATACGCTTAGTGCCTCCTGTCCTTTAGCTACAACCATAAAAACTGTCTTTAGTTTCTCATCTACGATATGGGTATGAGATATTATTTTATTTATCATGACGTGCGTATTTTTTTCTTCCTTGGTCAAGGCAGCCTCTAACTGATCGAGTTCCGACCGGGTAACTAGCCCAGTCCAACCTCCAATCAATTCGACGGCCAATTAACTGCACATTTCTTTTTATCCCCTTTTGAAACCACGAAGTCTTCGAAGGTATTCAATGAATTACTAAGGGCTATTTTTACGTTATCAAGAATCGCTCTCAATTTAACCTCAGCAACTTCTTCTCTAGCCATTTTCAATTGATCCTCTAACTTGTTAATCTGACCCCAAATCATAACTAATGGACTCGCAACTTTCACGGGATCATAACTAATCAACAAAACATGTACGTCAGACGTGAATGACAACCTAAATCTCTCATCAAAGACTACGCTTTTACCTACTCTCACTTCACTGTTCACACACACGTAAGCAGTTAGCAAACACACTGCCGCAAAAAGTCGGACACTTCCAATGGCAAATTAGTTAACCTAAGACTAATGCTAAATCCTGGCTAACTGACGCCAATCCAAGGCTCACTGCCTTTTAAGGGGTGGTCGCCTCTCTCTCTCTTGCATCGTCATCAAAGCTATAAACTCTCCATTCCCAATCATTCAAATTCCAATATGGGCAAACTGCTGACACATTGCTTGCACAATAACAGAAAACAAGCTTTCTGGCAGAAATGTTCACAACAGAGACACAACCTACACACATCGCTTTCACAACCGCGACATTCCCATTTTGTGTTGTCTTATCTATTTTGCTCAAACTCAAGCTAAGCCGAACACAAACTCTGCCAAACAAACAACAATCATTTTAGGACGCTCATTCATCCAAGCTGACCCATATCATCACTACCTACTTCGCACTTTACAGCCCCAAGCCATGTAGGCCTGGGCCTTCCAATTCTCTCAGTGCCTTGTGGAGCCCAATTAAACGCTTGGTGAACCAATCTCTCTAGGCGAGCGTAACCACTCATCTCAGAGAACTAATTCGAAACCGAAATCTCCTATCGCAATTAGGAACAGGGAAAACCATTCCAATCAGACCTACGTTAAATCTCAAACAACAAAAAACACAAGGCAGAAAACTTAAATTTTTGTTAAAAATAAACGCATTGAATTTCTTCAAAATCAAAACTGTTCTCAAATTACGCCAAACCTTATTCAGAACATAAATCCTTTATAACCTGTCACTGAGGTAAAAAAAAAAAAAAAAAAAAAAAATCTCTTAATCCATTTCCAAAGAAAAAGAAAAAACTTCAAAAAAAAAATTCTTACTTCCTTACCCTTAAGGGACAATCATTAGCCAAAAAGAAAACTGTTCTCTCTCATCCCTTCTTACAAGGAAACAACTCTTACTCATCCATCTCCACATTTTTTTTTCATTCTGCGAACATACTTAAGCCGCTCCTGCGCGTGCGCAATCTCGCACCTCTCTCCCTCTCTCGCTTAGCAGAAAAGGGGCTTGGGTAACGTTTTGACACTCACCAGCGGATCTGTCACCCCCCTCTCTCTCTGCTCACATGTACGCGAACACAAACATTCGCTCACACAGAGACTGAGATAGGTCAAACTCTTTCTTCCTCGCTTCTTTCAGCTAGTAACGAACTTCAAGCTAAAAACACCAGAAAAAGAAAACAAACCACAGTCTATTTTGGCCTTTGAAACATGTCACTGAGACTTACATAACTCTGAAGGGCAATTGACTAGACTCTTATTGAGTCTCTAAACGTGCACAAAGCCACTAAAATACTAGACTTTATCTCGGGGATTCACCAAATCACTTAATTACAATCAAATCCACTTCTTCGTTATACGTCCACACTAAATACATATTCTTTCCTCTTTAACACAATTTGGCATAAAACCCAACTTCTTCGTATCAGACATTAAATAACTAACGAAGGCAACAGTATGGTTACTCATTGTCACCTTTTAACCCAAAGATTGTTTGGTTGAGATGATTCCCCTGATACTCAAATATAAGGAAATAACCTAAGAACTCATTACAACAATCAGAATTTATTGCTCGACTAAGCTTTTTTTCAAAACACAGGTTAGCCTGTCAAGTCTTGCAACACTAGGCTTACTGTTTAAACTGTCGTGTCACCAATATCTGGTTTTACAATCATTCTGATTATTTACTTTACTCTTTGACACAAATAAACGAAAATCTATGGCCACTTGTTCGCCATTTCTCAAAATTTTTACATCATTTGTTTGTTCTCGCGAGTTAACTAGAACTGACAATCACATAAGAACTCAAATTGTCTTCTCTATATCATGTTGTCAATTATTACATACGCGCAATCAATTTTCGTTCACTTGACATGATTTTTCCAAAACACATAACCCTCTACAGAGTCAGAAAACAAGGATCTAATTCTGACCGCTAAGTAAAAAGAAATTACGTTACTTGTCAAGATCTTAGATTTCCTCTCAACACACACACCAAAAAAAAAAAAAAATAAAAAACAACTCAAGGTGTGCTCTTTAACAGTGGCTGTGACATCATAATGCTTACTCAGGGAATTCACACGTCATCTCATGGGCTTCATTCATCTTCATTCATGTCAACTGACTCTAATTGGGTAGCCTCTAAACCAAAATGCATTCACACTCCCTATTAAATCATTTGACATTACTTGCCCAAGATAATTTGTTAATGCTCGGTGTCATCAACCAGACCGAACACTGGCAAACAAATCATCTATGACACACTGTAACTAAAAGAAACTAAACGCAAAATTCTAAAATATCCTACGTGACATTACTAATTACTCAACAACTGTTAACAATGGAACTAGCTTCTGTTATTAAGTTAATAACTCGTCTTCATCAATTAGGATAATCTCTTACGAAAACTGACAAACAATAGCTTAACTTTTACTTTTAAATTTTTTTATAACGACCTAAGTATGCTATTGAACGACAATACGGAATATGACGTAAGAACAAATATTGTGACACTAATTTCCCAAATTACCAATATACCTAATTTACATCTTTTTTCTCCATAACTTTATAAAGTACACACTCAAGAGGGACAGCATAAAGAACAATTTCTCACCTAACCACACAGAAACAAAATCAACATGATTTCCTCCTTTCGTAAACAGAAAAGTTAATCTTTACTCGAAGCTTTAACACTGAAAACATTTTACTCTACTACTATGAGATTCTTGGCCTCTGTAACACGGTTTTTTTTGGAATTTGCTCTTTAACAATGCATCGGATATAGCTGAAAGTTGACATATGTATATTTTACAACTACACATAAATGTTTCTTTAAATATGTATGACTCTTTCAAATTTTAGGTGTGATTCTCGACAGTAAATTTACTTTTGAGAAACATATAAGGTCTCTGTCTTCTTCAATTGCACAAAAAATAGGCTTATTGAGAAAGTCTTTCAAGATTTTTGGTGATCAATCTATTCTGAAGAAGTGTTTTAATTCTTTCATTCTACCTTGTTTTGAGTATTGTTCTCCTGTTTGGTCTTCAGCTGCTGATTCTCATCTTAATTTGTTGGACAGAAACTTACGGTCTATTAAATTTCTTATTCCTGATCTAGATATTAATCTCTGGCACCGTCGTTCAATTAGTTCATTATGCATGTTGCATAAGATTTTTCATAACTCTGACCATCCTTTACATTCAGATCTCCCTGGACAATTCTATCCTGTTCGTAATACTAGGCAGGCAGTTAATTCTAATAGCCAGGCCTTCTCCATCACGAGGCTCAATACTACGCAGTACTCTAGAAGTTTTATTCCAGCTGTTACCAAGTTGTGGAATGATCTTCCTAATCGGGTGGTTGAATCAGTAGAACTTCAAAAGTTCAAAGTTGGAGCAAATGCTTTTTTGTTGACCAGGCGGACATGAGTCTTTTTATAGTTTATTTATGACATATTTGTTTTTGATGCTGTTAATAGTTTATATGTGACATGTCTGTTTTGACGTTGTTACTGTTTTTTAGAATGATTTATTGTTAATTTGTTCTCTTCATTTATTTATTTCCTTATTTCCTTTCCTCACTGGGCTATTTTTCCCTGTTGGAGCCCCTGGGCTTATAGCATCTTGCTTTTCCAACTAGGGTTGTAGCTTGGATAGTAATAATAATAATAATAATATCAATAACCTAAACCCGATAGTTTTAATTTTTATAGAGTAAAAATTATCTAGCCGACGCCATGGCAAGTGATAACGAGCCAAGAGTCGAAAACATTCATTACGTAAGCAATGTAAACACCTTTTGACAAAATTTTGCCCCGCCCAACCACCAGACACCCCATTCTCCTTGTTCCATCGGCTCTGAAACCCTAACAGTCAAGAAAGGCTAACAGGATTTGGAATTGCCCCCGTGGTTGCAAAACTATATTTGTCTTACGACTTGCAACTTTATACAGTCAAGAAAAAGCCCGTGGCCATATTTACTATAGCCTGAATAGGTAATTATTCAGTTTCTAGTTTAAATCCAATGTTTATGGTCTGATTTGTATTTAGCGTAACATGATTATAATACTTGTAATATCATTCAGGCTTTTGAACATTTCCATTAACTATTCACTATGCCACCAAGAGAGAGAGAGAGAGAGAGAGAGAGAGAGAGAGAGAGAGAGAGAGAGAGAGAGGGATTGTATGTAAACAGTCTTTATATAACTATTTTTGTTAAAATGAGAATTTTGTGCTAAACTCTCCATCAGACCAACGGATCATCCGATATAATTTTTTTTTCTTCTTCTTAGGCCTTAGGACCGTGTTGGCTATGCTTTGGGCATGACTGCATTTTGTAAATAAATCATGAATAGTTTTAGGAGTTTTATTTGTACATCTAATGAGAATTTATAGAAGTAAAGTGAACATAATTCATTTATCCTTTAAAATAATTACTACATGTAGCAAAACAAATAGTAGTAAAGATGATAATGCAATGAAGGAATAATACCATACTTTATCTTTAGCTTCAACATCGACAATAACATACCCAGTTGCCATAATTTGTCAGCTTAATGAAATAACCTATCATCTAATGTTAAACTTAATATCTGAAGAGGCCATGGCTTATTGCACAGTGAAAAAACATGACAAAGACTTTATGAATGGCGGAACGATACATAAATGTGGGTTGGGTATCTGTGCTAGCGTAGTAATACTACTGTAGCAGTAGTGCTGCAACAGTAGTATACATGAATTAAACGTTTAGGCCAACTGCTGGGATCCTTGAGGATCATTTTAGCACTTCTTACAACTACTCGAGAAATGAGCTTTTATACCCAGAATTTAAATTTTCTGATCCAACAATGCCCATGATAGCCTTCAGTGTTATCCTGAATTATATCGAGGCCAAAGTGGGTGGAGCCTCATGAAGTCATCATTCTGACGATAATTATTGGTGAAGGTTTAAAGCCAAAATACGGTACCGGCTATTCTTCTTGTTTTTGTTTTGTTTACAGTAAATAGGTAGGTAGATAGACAATAAACAACAATTGCTTGACATTGGATATAGCAGTTATCAAATTAAGCTTGTCTACTACGTTTTTGAAAATTACCAACTATTCCCTACACCTTGTCAATCTGATTGTGACCTATAAAGTAGACTGTAATTTCTTAGGAAACTTATTTTGGGAGTTAGACTAATAATCGAAGTGTTTTTGTATTCATTAACATATTTTGTTGGTTTGTTCATTATGAAAATTATCAGTGGAGAGGTTTCAGAGTTCATAAAGGTGTACTGCTTTGCTTTTATTTAAATCTTTGTGTCATTGTTGGCAGAGGTATAGCCTTCGTTACGTATAGCCAATCATCGATCGAGAAAGAGGGAAAAAATGCCGTCATAAGTTACGTAACGAGTGCGTTCGAAACCTTTTCTCTGAATAAGTTGGCCCGTCTTCAAAAAACGTCACTTTTACATTATAAGTACCAAATTTATTCAACCTACGTAATGCAGAATATAGTCAAAATTTATGTGTAGATATAATGTGCATTCTGAAGAAGCGTTATATTTATGAAATTCATAGATAAAAAATTATTGCGAAAAAACCGTGTTACAGAGGCCGTGAATCTCATAGTAGTTACTTTTTTCCAATCAAAACTAGTGTTCTTTCATCCAACTTTAACAGTACATGAAGAAAACGGGATGATACCTTCGTTATTCTACACACTTTTCACAAAATCTCAAAACATATTAGTTTACCATAAAACTACAGATTTTGTACCATGTTACTTAACTTCTGTGGGGGTTGATTGCTGTGGGTCGCCTTGGGTCCCTCGTCCTACAGTTGCTGTCTAGGACCTCTTCCAATTTTCGGGATTGTCCACGGCCTTTGTGGGCGTGCCACTTCCACCAATACGCCCGCTACTGCTGTTTGGACGACAAAATACTCTATGGCAGGGGTAATCATACACACTCCAACTGCTGTTAACAGGGTCCTGGGTCGCCATTTCGAAAGGGGATTTTCAATGCTGTAGCTCCCACGTCGGAAAACAAAATACGGCGACAATTTTAGACGCACATGAAGGGGTACCGTCTTCTTTTTCAGCAGGAACTTTGCCGTGTCATCCACTCTGTTTCCTTTCAATTTCCACTCTTGGCCGCCGTCTGTTTCGGCCCTCTCGACTCGACCTAAGGGCGCTAATGTATCCTTCCCACAGGTCCTCCCTGGGTGACTGATCCACTAAACTCCTGGTTGCTTCCTTCCGGACGGAAACAAAGTTACTGGCGGTATTTAGGCCTAATCTCCGTTGTAGGTGTCTTCTCATATGTGCCCACGACCTGGGTTCCACGAATTCGAGATTTCTCCTTGCCATCCTATGGGCATTCATGTTGTAATTTTTTTTTTCTTCACAAAATCGTTGAAATTACCTTACCACAATGCCACCAAAATTTGTTAAGCTACAAACAAATTAAAATAAAAATAAAGTTCAAGAAAGGGGGTAAGTTTTGAATCTGCAATTCAAACTTCTTGTATTTAAATGAAAAGTTTACAAATTTAGTCTTGAGCACTTCATATTTTTCTAAGTAAATGAAAATTCTGCAAAGTGTCTTTAATATCAAAATGATAAGTGCTATTTACATTACAAACATTACATCATAATTCTTTTTGGGCGAGCATACAACGAGGGGACGAAGTCTATCTGAATAGTTTTCACACTTTAACTTTTTACTTAAAGACAAAGTAAAATTTTACAGAAAACTTGTATCTTTGAGTCCTTGAACTACGGAACGACACGCGTCCTTTTTACTCTGACAATGGCTCTATCCCGACTGACGATTAGGTGTGGCACACCATAGGACGTGGTTATGGCGTCCGTGGGCAGGTGCCACCTATCCTAAGGGTGTCGAGGTAGTAGTCCGTTCTGTTACCACCCGGAGGTTCAACCGGATGCCCTTCCTCTCCTGGCTGTAGCTTTCCCACACAATCTGTAAGAACAATGAGGTGACAACAAAAACCCCTTTGTCGACAGATTGAGACGGCAGCAGAATCCTGTGGCCGGCGGAAGCTGAGGCAGCATACATTCCCAGGCAAACCAGCAGGCAGAGGTCATTTACATGACCCCAAACATGGGTTTCAAGTAGGGACTACGTGACAAATATATATATATATATATATATACATATATATATATATATATATATGTATATATATATATATATATATATACATATATATATATATATATATACATATATATATATATATATATATACATATATATCTTTGAATCTATAAGCCTGAACATTTATTCAATAAATAGAATGAGCTTAATTAAGATTTCCCCTAATTGGCAAGAACTTTCTTTGATGTTTTGACAGACTGAATGTTCAAAGGTTGATTTAGAGAACATATTCAAATGGTTTTCTAATAAAAGGCATACTGTATGTTGCTCACTAGCTCTGTACATTTTATTGATGTATAAATGCAGAGATTTAATGTAGTTTTGATATAGTTTATTTTGCACAAAAGAACCATTTACAATATTTTGAATTTGGCCAGACTCTACGAGATATGAGGGTTTGCTATAAAAATTAGAAGTAGGCATATTACAGATTAATTAGGATCGAGGCACTAATTTAATTAATTTTGTAGATATTTTAGTAGAAATATATATTTTCGCGGCTTTATTGTTATTTGTCCGATCATGAAACTTAAATAAACACAAGTAAGGACCATTATAACATAATTATGAAACGTTGGTAGAATTGTAAGACTTCCTCACTAGTTCAATATATAATTTTCATTTGATAATCGTAAAAGAGCTTAAAGTTTAGTTACATCGTTAAAAATTCTAGATATTCATATATATATATATATATATATACATACATATATATATATATATATATATATAAAGCTACATAGGCTATCTTGGGGATATTATTGTTTTCTATACTTATACCTAGATATCTTGTCTTGAGCATATACCTTTGTTCTCGACCTAGTACTTAAATTTTAAGAGACAAAAAACAAAAATAACAAAAAAAAAAACACACTCGGGTAATTTTC